>NW_021624023.1:0-22907 GCF_004785775.1 Grammomys surdaster
TTGGTTAGTGTTAGGACAATGGCATAAGAAGGAGGGGAAATATGAAGGGCTTAGTCACTGGAAACTGAGTTTGGATAAGGAAGTAACTGAAGGTTACAATCTGTGGAAGCTTACATCTGAACTTGTGTATCCTTTATTGTGAAGTCTGTGAGCAAGGCAAACCTGTCTTTGATAAGAAATCTGGCAGTTTCAGCTAGTTAACAAATTAACTAATGAGCTAATATAGTGGTGGATTACCTTGGGGTAAGGAACTAGGTCTGTTTTCTAGCTGTCAAGCTACAGTTACCTTAGCTGTCAATGTAGTCAGAAATCTGGGAAGAACAAATTATAATAAAATGTCATGTATTAAAATGACTGAGGTTGGCCTACAGTCCACTACCTAAACAGGTCCCTGTGGTCTCCATTGCAACTTGGGCAAAGTCAGTCTGCTTGTCAGGCCCAGAAGACGAAAAGCTTTTTCCTATGTGTGAAATGAGAAATGATCTACTTTGACTTAAGCAATATGAGACACTTAACTCTCTGGGTATCCTCTGTCCATAGTGTAGGCTGAGCCCTAGCAGCAGGCAAGACAATGGAGCAGTGTTTCTCAGTGGTTAGCACACCACAATCCAGGCAGTCTTGTCTCTATGCCCATATCTTCTTGGAGACCTTGGTGGCAGGAGGGGTCACTGTTAGGCTTTGGGAATCTCTGTCATAAGCTGAAACATTTCATGTTACATTTAGCAGATTTCTGACAAGATTGAGAGCAGTATCTGTTAAGCATATCTGAGTTAAACAATCTGTGTTTGTTTGTTTAATTACTTGTCTGAGAATGTATCTAGCAAATAAAAAGAACACATTGTAACTTAATGGCAGTAGCAAAACCCAAGGCTAAACATGTATTTAAGGCATCTTTAACCTTTTACTGTTTAAAACTCATTATTTACCAAGGCAGAATAGAAAAAAAAAACCTTATCTTAGTCGTTAAGTGACTTTGACAGGTTGTACTCTTAAAGGCAGTAAATTGGGGACTTCCCATAACAAAGATGGCAGATGTTCCTGGGATTATCCTTAGTTAAGACAGTGCTGAAGCAGCAGCCAGTCATGTGACCGCTCTTAGCTAAGATGGTGCTGAAGCTACAGCTCTGCCTGAAGGAAAGTCACATAACACCAGAAGCATAGCAGAGAAGAACATTCAGAGGAATCTAAGTGGGGCAGTGTGAGGGGCGCGTGGCTCTGTGTAAGCTGGGAGCAGGGTGAGAGCTAGTGCCTGGAGTAGCTTCTGCCTCCTAGCAACTCCGCTCAGGTGGGAGAGCAAATATCCTCAAGGTGGTGCAAGAGAGCCTGTGCCACAAAGTGCTATGTGGCGGAGTTGAGCCGTCAGGGAGCGAGAGAGAACGTGGAGCGCTGAGGGTAGTTGGGCAGCAGCCGCCCAGAGCGAGAGAGTGTGAGAGCGAGGGGCAGGACTGCCAATTGGAGGAGCAGAGTTCAGGTCAGGGCAGAGCACGAGAACATGGGGGCAGGGTGGATGGCTACTTTTCCCACTGCTGAGGTGGTGGCAGAATCAAGGGGCAGGGGCAGATGGCTGTGGGAAAGTGGTGCAGGGAACCGAGAGTAGAGAGCAAGTAGAGAGAGAATAAGGGAGGAGGGGAAAAGTCTACAGAGCACTAGTGAGAGAGTTGTAAAAGTTTGTTTTTAAAATGCCAGTTAAGTGGCCATGTAGAGATATTGGTTAGTGGGTATAGGGGCCAAGTTTAGCCTGTGAATTAGATCAGGAGGCGTGATGCAGTGGCAAAGACCTTTCCTTTGGATGAGGGATATTATTAAAATATCCCTACTGGCGTGCCGAGAATAAATTAATAACCACAAGCGGGCAGCCAAGTCTAGACTTACTGGGTTGACCGTGGAAAGTCTGGCCCTTAAGCCCATAGAGGGTGGCCACACCTCTTTGGGAGAAGAGGAATCTTGGCAATCTGCGATCTGATGACTGTAATTCCATGTGGCAATGGGAGATATGAACCTGTGAGCTTCTAAATCTGAGAGTCTCTGCACCAATGTTGTGTTTTGTAAAAAAGAAAGAATCAGGATATGTTTGGTAGAGGTGCAGTATGGTGCGGAGGGGGGGGGGAAGGGGGTGCCTCTGCAGGCCCATGCCGAGGCATTCTTTCCCCTGAGGGACCAGCCACACAATGGTATAGTATAGAACAGAGTTTATTCAGGGCATTGGGAGGGGAGTTGGGAAGGGAATAGAGACAGAGAAAGGGAGAGAGAGAGAGAGAGAGAGGAAGAAGGAGGAGGAGGAGAAGAGGAAGAGGGGGAGGAGGAAGAGGAGAAGGAGGAGAGGCTGGCCATGAACACGTGGAGAGAGGGGAGAGGGGAATGGAGAGAAAAGGGGCAGAGAGGGTAGGAGCGTAAGGGTGTAAGGGAGGGAGGAGGGGACAAGCAGTCTCTTTCATACCTGGATGTTGCTAGGTAACTGTGGGGCGGAGCCTAGATGAAATGCTAACAGTCTACAGCATTCAAGTCTGCTCTGCTCCAGTAGCCTTGAGTATTCTGATAGTGAGGGAAAAGCTAGGGACATGGAATGGTGGGGATAGCATTCACAATGATCCCTCAAAGAGAACTAGGTCACCTGCAGCAGATGGATGCCGTATTGGAGGAGTTGGTGGCTACAAGTTGCAAAGCTTTGATCTATAGTTGATTTGGCAAGCTGTAGTCTACTGTCTCTAGTTCATATTAGGGCATGTATATGTAGTATGTCACATCTGTTAGTGTTCAGTGGGGCATTTTTTGAAGCCCAAATGGTCGGTGGGTCATTACATATAGTGGTTTGTTTCCATGGGAGTTGGTGTACCCCACCATTGTTAACTCTTCTAGCGGTCTTCTAGGGTTATCCCGCATTCACGTTTTGTCTTATGCCTATTCTCTCCTCCCCTGGGAAAGGACATGCAGTCAGAGATCAGATCTGGCTGATAGCCTTCAGGTCTTGGTGCCAGAGCTTTGGACAATTGGCACAGGCTATTCTTGTCTTCTTGGATAAAGGGGAGTTTGTACTGGAAGTGGAGAAAGAAATGATTTCACTCAGTCACTCACTCCCTTGTCTGACACTTCCTGTGGATGCCAGGCTGACGGACTACAGTTGGTGCCAGTAGACAACAGCTCCAGGGTTCACCCAGCTAGTAGAATTGGGGGGGGCTCATGTTTTAGAGAGTAGCTTTGGAGCTGACCCCTCCTTCCTTCCTTCCTTCCTTCCTTCCTTCCTTCCTTCCTTCCTTCCTTCCTTCCTCTCTCCCTCCTTCCCTCCCTCCTTCCCCCCCCCCCCAAGACAGGGTTTCTCTGTGTAGTTCTGGCTGTCCAAGAACTTGCTCTGTAGAGCAGGCTGACCTTCAATTCAGAGATCCACCTGCCTCTTCCTCCTGAGTGCTGGAATTAAAGGTGTGTATATGCACTACTACCCGGTGGCCTTTCTTTGCTTACTGTTTGGCATTACAGACTCAGATACTCTGTTGGTGTCCTGTGATTGCCCTGACAAATCATCACAAACTTGACAGCTCCAGCTTCTAGAAGCCAAAAGTCCTCTATTCGTATGACTGAGGTGAAAGAATCCACTGGGCCATGCTCTCGCTGGAAGCACTAGGGAGAAATCTTTTCCTTACATCTTCCCCTCTTGGGGGTGGCTAGCCAACCCAGCCTCCATTGTGATGCTCCATTCTCTGCCCTGGGGTCATATGTCCCATCTCTTCATCGATGTCCCATTGTTTCTTTCTTTTATGGATACCTGTGGTAGTGTTTTTTGATCCACTCAGGTAATTCAGAATAATCCCCCTATCTCACGATCTTTAATGCAGTCACATCTGCAGAGTCCTTTCTTGTCCATATAAGGCATTACAAGATCCAGGGATTAGGACACAGATAACATTTCTTGTTTTTTGCTTTTGCAGATGTAAAATGAGGGGCGGGGTAGGAGGGAAGCTACCCGGGCTCCCACAGCCATAAGCACACAAGATCCTTTAAACAGCATACCCTTTCTGGGTATGCATGGCAGTAGGAGGGGGAGGGAAGGGAGACCACCTGCTTTGTGCCAGATGCTCTCGAGTTCATCTTAATTCTTCCAGAGCCTTCTGAGCAGGCAGTGAGATTTCCACTTAGGTTGTGAGACCCAAACAGCTTAAATGACTTGCTTAAGGTAACACAGTGGGTAACAGTTTAAGGGCCGATTGATTCCAGAGCCCGTGTTCTTTCCACGGAAAAAAACACAGGAAGTTTCATGAGGGCGTGGACCCAGTTGGAATGTAGACGAACAAGCCCTTTTGCACATGTTGGCCCATCCACTGCTCCCCAGTGCAGGAATGTCTGGCCTTCTGCCTGTCTCTGAGGTAATCTCTTAGTTGTGGGCTCAGCCTGACTGCAGGTCTGGAGTGTAGACTCAGCAGACCAGACCCTGAGAGACATTCCCGAATATCATCACTAACAAATGTCTCTTGGTTTCCACAGATGGTCTTTTAACCCTTCCTCACCTTGTATCTGTATCCCCAACCTCCTCCAACCTGAAGCAAACCATTATCTCTTTTCATTCCTTGTGTTCCGGAAAGTTCCTTTTCTCCTTACATGTGTGTTTGGTAACCTCTTCATGTACAGGAAGACAGGCAAGGGGCCATAATCCTCAAGTGAGCTGGTACAAGTGAGAAGCATGTTGCTGCCTTACACAGGCAGGCACATATTTAAAGCTTACTTACCAGACTGGGACTTTAGATATGAGGCCAGTTTGTTCCCTTAGAACAAAACAGTTCCTTTAATTGTTCTCACGTTAAATCAGTGTGGTTAAAGACACAGAAGTCATCTACCTTCTTTCTCTCCTTTCTTCTCTTCTTTCTCTGTTTGTTTTTGCTTTCTTTTCTTTTTTTTTTCTTTCAATTCTTGGGATGGAATCCAGGGCCTCACACATTTACCTGGTGGCCTCAGAGACCAGAAGAGGGCATCAGATCCCTTGGGACTGAAGTTACAAATGATTGTGAGCTTCTGTGTGGCTACCAGGAACTGAACGTGGGTCTTCTTCTTCAAGAGCAACAGATGATCTTAACCTCTGAGCCATCCATCTCTCCTGTCCCAGCTAGATGGAATTTAGAATCACCTAGAAAACATACCTCTGCATGTGTCTGTGAGGATGTTCCCAGAGAAGTTCCACCGAGAAGGAAAGACCTATCCTGAATGTGGGTGGCAGGATCCCAAGGCCTGGGGTCCTGCACAAGACAAGAAGGAAAAGAGACAGCCACCTGGACACCCAAATTCTGTTTCTCTGTCTCCTGAATGTGCATGTGATCCAGCTGGCTCACGTTCTGCCACTGTGGCTTCCTCACTGTGATAGATGTTAGGTGTGTCCTCTCAAACCAGGAGTCGAAGGGAAGGGAAGAAACTCCCTTTCTTCCAGAACCACTTTTGTCATGTGTCTTGCTAAGGCAGCAAGAGAAAGAAATGACTGTGACTTGGAAGGCTGGGATTAAAATTTTCAGTTTTCCCACTCACACATCTGCCATCTGGCCCGGATAGACCCAAGCAGCTGGAAACTAGAGTAAGTAGGGGCTTTCCCGGCCTTTTCTCCCCTAATGTGGCCACTCTGTGTGGTCTCTCAGACATGGAATTTCTGAGGAAGCCAGAGTTTTTAACAGGTTGGCTCAGGGCTCTTAAAGCATGTGGTCCCAAGACAGAGAGAGAGCCATATGGAAGCTCTCTCCTCTCGTGCTGTAACCCTGGCCATCAGCTAGCATCACTTCTGGCAGATGCTATTAGTTGAGGTGGTCACAGAGGTCTACAAAGGTTTAAGAAATAGAGACATTTACTCTAGATGCCAATGGGAGTGTAGCAAGTCACAGTAATATATGAAGACCGTGCAATGGGAGATACTACTTTTTAGGAGGAAAAACTCTGCCACATTGGTGGGAGCGAGGAAGTCTCTTTTCAAGAAGATTAACACAAATTCCTATCTAGCCTCAAAGGTTGGAATGTGTGAGTATGGCAGTCTCCATATATGACTTTTGTAGTTTCTTCCTTCCCTGGGCTAGCTTGCAGGCCACTCACTCCAGCTCCCTGGAGGGGGAGCCTGATCATCCTCTTGTGTTGGTCAGCTTTCTATTACTATAACAAATGTCCCAAACAATTAACTTATAAACAGGAAAGGTTTATTTTGACTCATCATTGGGGGTTTCAATTTGTGAACAATTTGCCCCATTGCTTTGGGCCAGTGTTGCCATGTCACAGTGGGTAGAGTATGGTAGAGTTCACCTCCTAGTTGGGACTGACAGAGACAGAAAAAAAAAACTGGGGTACTATAATTCTCTCCAAGGGCAATATCTTCAATGGCCAAAGACCCTTCCACTAGATCCCACATCTTATAGATTCCACTACTTCCTAAGACCACCACGCAGGGACCAAACCCTTAACAGATTGGGGCTTGGAGTGACAGTCCAGGTCTAGACTTTAGCACGTGCCTTTGAGTCCAGACTGGCCTTCTGTGCTAGTCAGCATTTTGTTGTTCTGAGATAACACCCCAGAGGAATCATTTAAGGGAAGAAGAATTTTCTTTTGTTGCTTGGTGTCAGAGGTTTCAGCCCACGAACCTATGATTCTAATGCTATGGGCCTGTGGCAGAAGTGTGGTGGAAGAAAGCATCATTATGTCACAGTAACCAGGAAGCGGAGCAAGACAGGAAGGGGCTGTGAACAAAAGCATGCCACTGGAAGCTACTTCCTTCAATCAGACCCTAACCCTCAATATCTCACTCAGCACAAAGTCATCTGTCAGTCAATAATGGGGTAAGCATCCTTGTGATCCACTTACTCCTCAATAGTACCAGTGTGGAGGTGCCTAAGCCTTGAGTCTGTGAGTATTTGGGGAGGGATGCTTCATACTGAAACTCTGACTTATTCTATGTTAGAGTTTGGGGCGCTGTGATAAAGCAAATGACAGAGTAGCTTAAAAGGAGGAGCAGAGGTTTTGGGCCATGATCTTTGGCTCTGCACATTCCAGGCTGGTGGTAAGACAGAACATTATGGCAGCATGTGCATGTAGCAGGGTCTACTCAATCCACTGTGTACAGGGAGCAGTGATGGGGATAGGTACAAGATACCCAAAAGGGCCATCCCTAATGACTTATTTCCTTCAGTTAGACCCTCCATTCTCATGTATCCAAATAGCATCACCAGGTGACGACCAAGTCTTCCACACATGCACTTCTTTTGGTGGACATCATTTACATAACATCTCTTTACCCCATTTGGCGAATGCATGTGGCAGAAGTGATGATGTATCAGTCCTGGGCCTTCCATTTAGCAAGTGCTGGTAGCTTCTGCCTTTGTGCCCTGGGGTTGGGGGGGGGGAGGAAGCTAGACTGATGAAGGATGATATGGCGTGGGCATAGATCTCGGAGGTCCCATGGAAGACCAGCCAGGAGCCAGATACATTGATTGAAGCTCTTCTGGCCTAGACCCCAGCTGAATGCAGCTGAGCGAATGATATTGGCTAACAGCAGGTAAGAGTTGAGGATCTGTCCAGTTAAGCTGTGCCAGAATTCCTGCTTCCCAGAATTATGATAAATAAGAAATCATTGTCACTTAAACACCACCAGCATCTGGTGGTCCTTTTGTTACCCTAAAGACTCCTGAAATACAGGGGTTTTTTTTCACCTAGGGATGAATAGATTTCCTCTTTTAGACTAACTGATTCTCAAGTATATTAGTTCTTTTTCTGTTGCTGTGATAAAACAAAATCATTACCAGAAGCAACTTGAGGAAGGAAGGTTATTTTGGCTTATGATTAAACCCAGGGGCTAGATATTCCTAATGGCAGGGAAGGCACGACAGCAGGATCGGGAGTTGAGGGGACACATCTTTACCCACATGCAGGAAGCAGAGAAAGCGAACTGAAAGTGGAGCAGAGCTATAAGCTCTCAAGGATTACCTCCAGTGACATACTTCCTCCACCAAGACTCCACTTCCTAAAAGCCCCAATATCACCCTGAACAGTACCACCTAATGGGGATCAGGTCCTCACATGCATGAGCCAATGGGGGATATTCTCATTCAAACCACCAAACCCAGCCAAATAACGCAAATGATCACACCCTCATTTCTCCAGCCTCAATCCGGCAGCCGAAGAAGAGAGCATAGTAAACCTCAGTGTTCTGAAAAGAGGAGGATGGGGGCTACGAGAATCGCCTAGAACTATAGCACATCTCGGAACTTAATGCGCAGGCCTCTTATCTGCAGATGGAGACGGTCCCTAATCAGGCCCTAAGTTTTCTTCTAGTTGCCTATTTTACTCTTACCATCTTTCTTTGCCAAGCCTAAATAGGTCCTGAGGAAATCTCTTCTTAGAGGGGGTCATGAAACATTCTCAGCCAGTTTCCTTCTCATAGTAGGAGCCAAAGGTTGTTTCATATGCCTAACTCAAGAAAGGTTTGGCTTGTTTGATCCAGGCTCAAGGTTTCTTTGACGACACAAGTCCCTTAAAAACGTAATGGGCCACTCAAATGTTTGCTTCTAGCTTCTAGACACTTCAGTGGCTATACTCAAAACTCAAGGTATGTTTTAAACGTGTGTGTTTGAGTGTGTGTGTGTGTGTATGTGTGTGTGTGTGTGTGTGTGCTTGAGTTTATATCCACCACGTGCACACAGATGCCTGTTGAGGCCAGGAAAAGGCATTGAATCCCCTGGAACTAGACTTACAGGTGGTTGTGGGTGCTGGGAACCAAACTCGGGTTTCCTATGAAAGAAGTAAGCACTCTTGACCCTAGACTACAGCTTTAATGCTATACTTCCTTGCCTTTTCATCTCTGTATTTTGCTTTCTGCATTTAGTGGCAGCCATTTTAAGATTTATGGGTATTGGTCAGAGAACAGAGACCTTTAGCTTCATTTCTCCCCTGGTTTTTACCATGCAGTTTTTTTCTCAGCCCATCCCTATTTGAAAGTGCAAGTTTGACAGATTTTTTTTTCTTTAACTACATGTACTGCTTTAGTCTTGGCTGGCAACTGGATACAAACTGGAATCACCTGGGAAGAGAGCTCCATTTGAGAAATTATCTAGATCAGATTGGCCTGTTAATGAGTCTCTGGGTGATTATCTTGATGGCTAATTGATGTGAGAAGACCCAGCCCACTGTGGGTGGTACCATTATGTGGGTTGGGCCATGGACTCTATGAATAGAGCAACTAGGGACTATGCAGCAAAAAAAGGACGCATATATTTGATCTGCTCTTGGCTGTGGATGGGATGTGAGTAGCAGCTTGAGGTCCTGCCTTGAGTTCCCCACAATGATAACCTGGACTTGTAAGCCAGCTAAGTCCCCTTTCTCCCCCAGGTTGCTTTTGGTTAGGGTGTTTTAATCACAGCAACAGAGAAGAAAACAGAAGACTACAGAACATGGATCATTTAGTGAAGGGGATGGTACAATAGGGAGATTGCGTTACCAACCTCTGATGGGAGTTTCCTTCACTGCCTGACACTCATTTACACTTCAGTAAAACTCATTTCTGGTACCAGTTTTCATAGAAGTTAGGATAAGAAAGACTGTGCTGCAGAAACGAAGGAAACAGAATTTGGTGGCCACGCACAATTAGCTCATGCACACCACTTTGCCGGCAGTGTCCATTTTCATTCCTCTGTCCTTGTCAAGTGATTAATGCTCCCCTACTTAGCCCTGTATCAGTACACCTCTCCAGAGTCATTTTCACTGAGGACTGTATGCTTTCTGTCTGGCTCTCTGATGTGATGTGGGCAGAAATGATCGTCTACTCTGAGAAACCAGTCTTCAAAACATCCAACTCCCTTCTTTCTCTGCCTCTTTGCTTCCTACAGAATGAAAGAAGTTTAAAGCAGAGTGAGTTCATCATAGTCCTAAATAGGGAATTGGAGGGGCTTTCTCCAAGGTTCAGAAAAGTCTGAGTTTCTCAGTGCCAGGCTCAGACTCATCCATGGCTGTCTTTGCTCCTAGCTCCAGTTCAAGAAGGAGCAGAAAACTCATAAGGACCATCTCCTCTGTTAACCGGCCTGTGGTACCTTTGCTGTATGGCCACCTCAATAAGCTGAACTTACATTTCCCAGGATCCTCCTCTATGAAAGCTCAATGTTAAAGATGGTTATAGGAGACATATTCTCATGATATGGAAGGCAAAGGTGAATCAGCCCTACTTTCACACTTCAGCCTCCAGATCTTGACGCAGATGCCTGCACAGTCTTGGCTAAGGACATCAGATTTTCCAGCGGTTTATTACACCATAGAGGTTGGAGGAAGTGAAACGAGGGTTCCAGCTGTTAAGAACATTCCATTTGTCTTTGCACACATCCACATGTTTTTGGTAGGTGGCCTCTTAAGATCTGCCCTAGTCTATAATCTCTACTTGTTTGCTTTTTAAAGATTTATTTAAAAAAAATTGTGTGTATGAGTGTTTGCCTGCATGTATGTCTGTATCACCTGTGTGCCTGGTGTCTGCAGAAGCCAGGAGGGTGTGTTAGGTCCCCTAGAACTGGAGTTATAGATACTTGTGAGCAGCTGTGTAGATACAGGGAACTGAACCCAGGTCATCGGCAAGAGAAGTAGCAATAAGTGCTTTTAATGGCTGAGCCATCTTCTCTCTAGCCTCCACTCCTCTGTTTCTTGATATTTTTAGACCTGAGTCATTTGCCATATTTTCCCCAGTTTGGGTAATCAATATGAATGTAGCCGAAGTGATGGTATATCATTTTCAAATTATGTTATACAAGACAATGCAGCTTTTGTCTTGTGGTCATGCCTTTCTCTTCTCTGCCTCAAATATCCTAAGATTACGTGATGCATGGGAAAACCAGCTTCTGTGTCAGGAGTAGTGCTGTAGAGAAGTCCATGTGTTGAGAAACTGAGCCTTTGGCCAACAGAGGCAAGGCCTAAGGCCTCCAACAGTTATGTGAGTTGGCCATCTTGGAAGCAGATTCTTCAGTCCCATTCAAGCCTTCAGATAGCTCCAGGCCCCAGTTGATACTTTGACTACAACCTCACAAGGCAGTCACTAAAGCAGAACCATACAGCTGAACTGCTCGCTCATGGCTTCCTGACTTTCAGATAGTAAATGTTCACTTCTTTAACATTGTAAAATGTAGGGGATAATTTGATACACAGCAGCAGGTAAATAACCACCACACCTATCTTTCATCTCAACTGTCCCTGTTGCCTTCAGCACCCCAGGCAGATGTTCTGAATGTTCACACAGCTGACTTGGCCAATCAGCACAATCGTGTCAAGCAGAATTCTACAGTAAGTCACTTAAATTGTATTAGCCAGAGAGCATTTCTGCTTCCTTGATCAAGCCCTACCTGATGATGTAAGAAGCTAAAGAGCCACAATCGTCTCACATATGTACATGTCCACTGGGAGACACACCCACATACACACACACACTCACACACCCCCACCCCACATACACACATGCACACTCACTCTCGCGTGTGCACATGTGTGCAGAAAATAAAAAGATGCAAAAAGCTCTGTAATGAGTCTCTTATAAGGACATGAATCCATTCAATGAGAACTCCACCCTCAAGACCTTATCACCCACCCCCCAAAAGTTTCACTTCCTGATACCATTGCCTCAGGATTTAAAATGTTAACATAAAAAATTTCAGGAGTACAAATATTCATCACATAGCAAGGAGATCTGAGCAAATGCACCCCTGTGAGTGCTGCCTCCTTCCAGAGAATACAGCTCCAGACTGGGGTTGTGTGTGAAGAAGGCGTGGATTTCTTACTGTCTTTTGTAGACACGGCATCAGACGCCCCAGGAGAGCAGCTCCGAGGTTTCAGGGGACCAGAAGCCTGATTAAAGCATAACAACTCACCCTAAAACCTCCTTCCCCATTAGCAGAGAGAGGTGTGAAGTCAACTTGCTCCAAAGCAGCGAGGCCCCAGGGAGAAATTAAAAGGCACTCCTGACGGGAGGAGTGGCTTCCAGAAGGAAGGTCTCTCAGGTACAGCACTCAACTCCCCAGAGCATGGAAGATAACAGAGCTGCCAGGGACTGTGGTCGCCATGGTAATGGTATCTCAGATTCCAACCAAATGTAAGCTGCTGGCTGGCCTGTCAATCACACAGCTTCTCCATTTACAGTGCAGGTGCCGGACAGGTGGCTGTCAGTGGTTAGGAAGGGAAGAGACCAAGCCTGGGCATGCACACAGTGGGCTCATGGGAGCATTTATACTTAGTGTGTGTCTTTGCATATATGAGTTTTTATAAGGGCAGAGGTTTGTGTTCTAGCTAGGGTTGAGAATCTAAATGCTATACCCCTGGCTCGGGCACAGCAGAACATTCCAGTTAAGAGGCCAGAGTTTAGGGTCTCTTTACCGTGTCTCAAAACACCCTTGTCTACTCGCTAGAAAGTCATCTATCTCTTTGGAGAAAATTTTCTACTTCCGATAGCTTCATTTCAAATGCAAATGCAGTCATGCATCAATTAATAGCAGGGACACTTCTGAGAAGGCATCATTAGGTGATTTTATTGTGTGAACATCCTAGAGTGTACTTACCCAAACTAAGACATTAATGACATCACAAGGAGATATAACCTTATGTGACCATTGTCCTGTATGTAGTAGCTTGCTCTTGGCTGTGACATTACTATATAGAGCATGGACCTAATGGTCAGTTACCAATAGACCAAGAAAGAATGAGCATACCAATAAGATGAGAAGACAGAGAAGACAGCTGGACCTGCATGGTGGGCTGGGGCGGGGGGAACTTGTGCCTTGTATACAGTAATTGTCCATCATATTTATCTGAACGTATAAATGCACGGAATATATGAATAAATAGAGCTATGGGAGGGGAAGGCCAGCCATGAGAGGTAACGGTTTGATGGATAGGGGACGTGTCTAGACTCAGCTTCAAATCAATTCAGTTCTGTGTATTGTGTGCATTCCTTGGGTCAGGAATGATGCTGGGGTGGCACAGTGAGGGCTTGCCCTCTGGGAACTCAGAGACTACTGGCATTAGGGCCTGTCTGTTTAAAGTGCTACAATAAAATTCCATACGCTGGATGCTTATTGTATTAACTACTTTTCTATTGCACCAGAAGCAAGCACCAGTTACCGACGATTTGAGTTTATGCAGGCTTCCAGTTCCACGGGGTTACAGTTCATGTTGGCAAAGAAAAAGCACGGCAGAAGGACTGAGAAGCTGCGGGCTCACATCTTGAACCACAGGCAGGAAACAGAGACAGACTAATAAATGAGGCTTTTTCCTCCTCAAACCTACCCCAATGACATACTTCCTCCAACAAGGGCATTCTCCTAAGCCTCCCCAAACAATGGCACCTATTGGAGACAAAGTATTCAAATGCCCAACATTATGGGAGACATCACTCAAATCACTATGCTTATAAAGAAGAAAAAATTTTTTTCCCTCTTACAGTTCCAGAGGCTGCCATGTTGAAGAGCAAAGTGTCTGGTGAGGGCTAGCACTCTAGTTTACAGATGGCATCGTTTCTTAGTGCCAACACACAGCAGAAGAAGCAAGGGCACTCTCTGGGACCTCTTTTGTAAAGGTATTAATGTCACTCATGAAGGTCCCACCCCATGTGACCCAGTGACTTCCCAAAATTCCTACCTTGCAGACCTGTCACCTTGGAACATGAGTGTGTGAATTTGGGAGGACACTGGTTATTGAAGAGTTCTTTTGTGGGTCTCCTGAGTACTGGATTGTTTTTGTTTTTGTTTTCATAACAGGGTTTTTCTGTGTAGGCCTGGCTGTCCTAGAACTCCCTCTGTAGACCAGGCTGGCCTCGAATTCAGAAATCCACCTGTCTCTGCCTCCCAAGTGCTGGGATTAAAAGTGTACTCCACTACTGGCTGTCTGGTGGCAAGACAGCAGATCTTAAGTGCTGCTGGGACCCTAATCCCCCACCCCCAGCCTTTTCATGTTCAGGTCTCTCAGAACTGTGCCCCAGAGAGTTAAGAGACCTGGGTCATGCTCCCTTAACTTCTGCTTGTTGTCACTGAAGCCTGCTCCTGGGAAAAGTGGCTCCTGGTGCTGCCTGTCTGCCTCCCTTGGTAGCAGAGAAAGCCCTTGGGAGGAGGCAGGTTGCAGGTACATGCTGTGCAATGATTAAGGCAGCCAATGTCAAAGTGGATTAGGGAAGGATACTGGCCCGATCTCTTCTTCCTGTATTGCCCTTCCAGCAGTGTGACCAGAGCAGCTGGTGCCCTTGGCTGCTGCCCAAGAGCTCAAGGGATCTGGAAATGGGTCAGGGCTGGAGGGTCAAGGTGTTGGCTGACTAGAACTAACCAGCTACCCCCAGTAATCCCTTGGCCACAGAATGGGGTAAGCCCACCCACAGGGAGCAGGACCCATCTCCCCCTGTCTTTGGTCAAGTGGCCTGTCAACCCAGGCAGTAATTTAATCACAAACAAGTATTTGGGGGGCTTTCAGCTCCTATCTCTGGCCTGCCTTCTGTCTGCCTGTGGTTCCTTGGCTGGGATCTGACATCCTTCCCCAGAAGCTGACAAGTATTTTAGTGGCTTCCTTTCCTTCCGGTTCCAGCCCTCTTCTCCCCAGATTTGTTTTTCTAGGTGACATCATTGACAGTTTCAGAAAAGGTCACCTGTTCCAAACTTATTTATTCAGTCAGTTATTGGGAGAGGGTTCACTACAGAGCTCAGGCTAACCTTGAACTCACTGTATACCTCACGGTGACTTTGAAGTCATGATCCCCCTGTCTCCAGAGAGTACCAGGATTGCATGTGCATGTGTGCGGCACAAGGCCCTGCCTTGCTCAGGACTCCAAGAGTCAGAGCCTGACAGGAACCTCAGTCTCTTGAATGGATGAAAAGCAGAGAGGGGAGGACCAGTGGGTCTGAACCACTTCTCTCAGCTTCCTCTCAAACTGTCACTTTTTGCCTTCTGCCTGGGATGCCACTCTCCAGACTGTGGAGTGTTGAAGATTAGTCCACAGCTGCAAGGGGACTTTCTGAAAGTTCATGGCTAGATACACAGGGGAGCCTTGAACTGTCCACATACACTTCAACGCTAAATTGCACCAGGCAAAACTGGGAGAATTTGCTGTGCTTTTCAGGGTCACATCGTACAGTCCTGGTGGCACTAGAACTTGCTCTGGCTGGCCTTGAACTCATACAGATCTGCCTGCTGTCTGCCTCTCAAATGTTGGGATTAAAGGTACCTGCCTGTCCTCCTCCTTTGAGACAGGTTTTCAAACTGTGGCCCAGGCTGGCCTCAAATTTGCATAAGCAGTGGAGCCTTAACCTCCAGGGTGCTAGGATTACAGGTGCAGTGACTTTTGATTTGCCAAAGCCAGAAAGCCAGAAATCCCGAAGTCCTGGGAACATATTTGATTCCCTCAGTTGAATTGGCGCAACCTGCAGGGTCTAGAGCTGGCCTGAAGTACAGCCTCCGGTCAATGGAGGGTCATACCTGGAGGGCCTTAGCTGACACACCACTCATGAAAACAAGGGGACAAGGCACACGTGGTGTCCATCAAGGCCAGATAGGAATTTCCATTTGTTTCACAATCTGTAGGCACTGGAACTTTGTCACCTGAACTCTTCAATTTTTCTCAGCCCTAATTTTAATAAGGGTTCCTACATGCTTTAACTTCCCTTCTAGCCCACTACCCACAAGTGGTAGTAGAGAAGAAAGGTTATTAGGATACTGAGGCAGTGGACCTGTTTAGAAATTATTCTTTGGAGCAAATCCAATCTGTTTTGTCAGGATCTCAGCAGTTCCGTTCACAGGAGTCAGCAGCAGTAGTTTGATCCACTTGCAAATACTTCAAGGATATACCAGCAGTCCAGTTCAGTAGTGTCAGGATAGCCGCAGCCGTGACATGACCTAGCAGGAATGGCCAGGCCTTAGCAAAATTGGCACGGGTCAGCAGAAGACATTAGAACCAGTAGGAATGACAGAAGTTCTCTGTCATGCCTCTCTCAACAAAGTGAAGATTAGCAAAGACTTGAAGACCAAGAAGCGTTGCAAAGCTAGCTATGCAAGCAAACCAAGCCAAGCCCCTTTCGCTGTCTGTTGAGTCCTATTTATACTCCCTCCAAACATCACGCATCCTCCATGGGTCTTGCCTCACCATGGGTCTTGCCTCCACACATGAGTCTGTCTTAGCAAAACTCCATGTGAGTCTGTCTCAGCTGACATCACTCAGCCAATTGGCTCAAGCCCAAGGAAGTGGCAAGAAGCCACCAGCACACCACCAGAAGTTTTTTTTAGTGTGTCTCTCTGTATGGAGTCCCGGCAAACGGCGATCAATAAACAACGGTAAGGCTTACCAATATCATCCAGCGCCATCCACCATCTGTTGGGTCCTTCTTAACATCATGTGTCCTGTCACATGTTTGCTTTAGTGAAACGTTCCTTCATGAGCCTGCCTTAGTGAAACAGCTTTTCACCTGTGTCCACTTCAGCCTTCAGTGAAATGTTCCTCTCTGTCTCTGCCTTAGCAAAACATCCTCTCACCTGTGTCTGCTTCAGGAAAACACTCCTTCACGAGTCCTCCCCAGCAAAACACCATCTGACACAAGTGACTTTCCAAAGGAACCAAAAGTTTCCACTTTAGTCACCTAACTCTGGTCATCATGTGTTTTACAGTTTAGATATGTGTGACATTTGGATGTCTTTCTCAGGAGGCTAGCAGGGACAATCCTGTCAGTGGCAGCCTCTTGGTATGCAGCATGAACCTGTGCAGGTCCTTCTTCTGACTCATGGAGAGAAGTAAGTCATTCAGGGTCATTAGAGAGACCCCTTGCCTTTCTACACCATAAAATAAAAGTCCTTCACTCACCTTGCCACAAGGGTCTGACTAGTATAGTAGTAAAAATGCCATGTAAACCAGGCAGTGGTGGCACACACCTTTAATCCCGGCACACAGGAGTCAGAGGCAGATGGATCTCTGAGTTCAAAGCCAGTCTGGTCTACAGAGTGAATTCCAGGCCGTCCAGGATTGTTAACACAGAGAAACTCTGTGTTGAAAAGGCCAGGGGAGTGGGGAGGCCATGTAATCAGGGACAAGAAGGCTCAGAAATGCTGTCATGTAACCTCCTCCCTTTCTACCACCTAAGAGGATCAGACCAGAGATCAAAACTTACAGAAACAGGAAATGCAGAGCCTTTAGGAAGCCCTGCAGAAAGGAAGAGGGCATTTATGATTCTTCTGTGTAACTCTCCCCCACCTCACCCCACCTTCATCTTCCCTTTCCTGGTGTTCAACAACACATTTCTGACTTTTAGAGGGGGGGGAGATGTCATATTAAACAGTCTTCCCAGTGCTGTCACCAACATCCTGTCATTGTTGAGCCTCCTGTCCTTGTGTCCTGCTCAGGCACATTGTGAGATCTGTGAAGTCTGCCTTCTGATTTTCATTGTATAGATGAAAATTGTCTATGGAGGCTCAGAGATCCCAAAAGACTCGGTCCCCCGAGTAGACTCATTGTTTCACTTACCTGTGGCTTCAATAAAAGTTTATTTTTTCTATCCCACCAGATTCTGATGGCCGATAGCTCTGCCCCACAAAATCATAGGAATCAGGGATCCATCCATTGCTCTGCCATTGCTAAGATGCAGCCAGTGTCTTCCTAATGTAAGATGGCTGCTAGATCTCCAGCCACTTCATTGGTATTCCAAGTAACAGAATAGAAGAATGAGTGAAGAGTAGGAAAAGGAAAGGGGGGCTAGTGAGGTGTCTCCGTGGGAAGGAGAGCGTGCTGTGCAAGCACAAGGCTCTACCTTATTTAGTTCGGGTTTCTATTGTGAGAAAACCCCCATGACCAAAGGCAACAATCCATCATTGAAGGAAGTTAGGAGTGGAACTCAGACAAGGCAGCAACCTGGAGGCAAGAGCTGATGTAGAGGCCACAGAGGGGTGCTGCTTACTGGCTTGCACTTTATGGCTTGCTCGGCCTGCTTTCTTATAGAAACCAGGACCCCCAGCCCCAGGATGACACTACCCACAATGTGCTGGGCCCTCCCACATCAATTGCTAATTAAGAAAAAAAGCCTTGCAGTCTGATCTTACGGAGAGATTTTCTCAATTGAGGTTTTCTCAATTGAGATGATGCTGGTATGTGCCAGGATGACATAAAACTAGGCAGCACAAAAACCTGAGTGCAAATTCCCAGGACCCAGATTTTAAAAAGCTAAGCATGGCTTTATGTCCAGCCGTGGGAGGTGGAGACAGGCAGATCCTTGAAGCCAACCTAGTCAGAATGTTAGACTTCAGTTCAATGGGAGACCCTGTCTCAGGGGAATGAGGCAGGACAAACTAGGACACTGGGCATTTCCCTCTGGCTCTGAGTGAATACACAGAGGAAGAGCCATCTTGGATTCCTGAGTTTGCTCTAAAACTTCTCGGCCATGTCTCTGTCAGACATTACACAGACCAGCACAACTGGAAGCAGCGGAAATTGTCAAAGATCTTCTGTGAGTGTACACAGCGACTTCATGCCCCACCCATAGTGTTCTCATCCTGTCCTTAGAACCTCTGAGCAGAAAGCATCAGTTCTTTCCAGCTCCCAGAGCATCCTTTTAGATGTCTGAGGAGAGCCCTGCTGTTCCTCTGAGTCGTTTCTTTTCTAGGTTAATACTAGCCAGCTCTTAGGTACTGGTCCCATCACTGTTCTGAGCTGGCTGTGTTCTTGATGATGGATGTTACCATTCATACCCTAAAATGTGCAACATGGAGCTTCTATCCTTGTGGCTACATGATGGCTGCTGTGGGTCCAGGGATCATAACTTCATTCCATGGAGAAAAAGAAGAGAGTGCAGAAAATGATGTTGTAGAAGAGACAATCTAAGCAGTATGACTTTGTATAAATTACTCAATGTACCTGATCTCCACTTACTTTATGTATAAAACAGGGATAATACAATCCTTCCCAAAAGAGCTTCGAAGATTGGGGTCCTACAGCAAGTCACTGGCACAGAGACAGGCATGAAGAACATAGCAGAACAGAACAGAGCCCTGGTGTTGGCTGGTATGCCTTGGGTTTCTATGGGGAGTTAGAGGCCTACCCAAGCTTTCTCCAGGGCCAAGGGCTGCCATCTCTTTGCTCCATCATACCAGCCAACTCTTGAGAATGGACAAAGTCTAGATCAGACAGGGGCCCTTAGGGAACAAAGTCACTGGTCCTGACCAATATAATTTGGACCACCCAAGCTGGTAGTTCAGTGTGGACAGAAGTCAGCTATGTGGCTATTAAATGTTCCATCCACCTAATGGGAAGAATAATGAGGTTTTTCTGTGCAGGCCGCCTGGCTCTGAGATCCTGCAGATGTGATGCAGCTTGGAGGTTGGGGGCTGGGGTGGGGCTGCAGATAAAGTAGCACTGAAGGTGGTACCCAGAGCCTACCTTAAGCCAAGAAATGGCCCCTGGTCAGGACATCTTCCCTGCAGAGGGGTCACAGAGGAAGCTCTTTCCAAGTTTCATAATCTAGAAGCCAAATACTCCCACTGCCCAATGCCTTGAAAGGAAAGCTGCAAGGCTCTTGTCAGAGGCTCCCCTGAGCAGCCCTGCTAACCAACAGTAGCTGCTCTGAAGGAGAGGGGCCCCTCAGGTTCTGATGCTCTGTGCTGAGGCTTGCAAAGTGTTGTTGGCTCTTCAGTTTGGATCTTGAAGCTCGGTGTTGTGTGAGTGGTCTAGTCCACTCTGGTGATGCCGGGCCTCAGCAGTGATGGTAGGCTGATGGAGGTCGGAGATGAAGGATTGGTGACTAGGCAGCTTCAGCTTGGCTGTTCTAAGAATCTGGGCTTAATAGAAAGCTGGATTCAGTGAAAGCCATTTCTTCCTAGGGCATTTTCCACTTGTCCAGGCATAAGCTAAAGAGCATCTGTATTTGGAGATGGGACCTTGAAAGAGCTAACCAAGTGAAAATCAGATTGTTGACTATAGGCTGGCATATACAGTGTCTGGCATCCTCATTCGAACAAGGAGGTTGGACTGGCTCAGTGGGTAAAAGCCCTTACTGAAGACTGAGTTCAATCCCTGAGACTCATGTGATGAAAGGAGAAAACTGAATTCTAGAAGTTATCCTCGGACCTCCCTTCCACACGAGTCCTGTGGCAAACTTGTTACCTTTCCCCACAAAGGAATTTTCCCTTTTTTGTTTTAATAATAGGAGATAGGACCCGGATGCCACAAAGAAAAGGGGGTGTGGGGACAGGGAGAAGTTTGCCATGTGCTAGCCAGGGAGAGAGGCCTTGGAAGACACTCACAAGCATGTTGGCCTTGAACTCTTTCATTGTAAGATTCTAAATGTCTGTGGGTCTTGGTAAAGCCTGTGGGAGCAGGTCAAGGCATGCTTTTCCAGGCCTGTGAGGATGAAGGAGGACAAAGAGAAGGATGCTTGTGGGTTGGGACACTAGCATCTCCCATCTGTCACCTCATATTTTGTAATCTGTCACCTGCATAGCTCCATTATCACCAGGATGTTCAATTTCAACACGAAAAGGGAGGCAGTTGTGGATAACGGGCGAACCTGAAGGCTAGATATTCTAGGGGACTCTTTCTTTAGATCCATTATTTATGTGTGTGTCACATATGTGCAGGTGTCCTCAAAGAGCAGAAGAGAAGCTGGACGTGGACCACCTGGTGTGGGTGCTAGCAACCAAAGTCTGGTCTTTTGCAAGACCAGCAAGTACTCTTAACCACCGTGCCATCTTTCTAGGCCCCTGAGGGATTGTTTAAGGAAAACAACACAAAATCACAAATGCCAACTATGTTGTGGGGCTGGAGAGATGGCTCAGCACGTAAGAGTACCTGCTGCCTGGTGACCTGAGTTCCATTCATGTAGTCTCCATGGTGGAAGAAGAGAACCCACTGATGCAAGTTAGTCTCTGACCTTGAAACACAGCACATGAAGATGAGAGTAGTTTAAATCTTTTGAAAATGTATTTATGTCTTTAATTATGTGTATGAGTGTATGGGCAGGTGCTTACGGAGGCCAGACACCTCTGAGCCCCTGGATTTAGAGTTCCAGGTGGTTGTGAGCTGCTTACTGTGGATACCAGGAATCCAACCCAGGTCCTCCAAAAGGAATAACACGTGCCCTTAGCTATTGAGTCGTCTCTCCAGCCCCAACAAAGAAAATATTTTTATTTTATGCACACTGGCATTTTGTCTACATGTATGTCTGTGAGAGTGTTGGATCTTGGAGTTACAGACAGTTGTGAGCTGCCGTGTGGGCACTGGGAATCAAATCTGGGCCCTCTGGAAAAGCAGTCAGCGCTCCCAACTGTGGAGCCATTTCTTCAGCCCAACAAATAGCACTTTAAAAGATAGCTTGTGGATATAGACATTTAGGTGATAACAGAAACAATCGAGGAGTTGAAAAGGTTACAAAGACCTTGAGTCTCACAAAATCCAGAAGAAACGAGCCCTTTCTGTATAGTATTCTATGAATTAGCTGTTTGGAGGGATTTGTAATTCCTTCCCCCCACCACCCTACTTCTTGAGAAGCAGAAACGTTTTGATTCTCTTTTGCTATGCTGAC
This sequence comes from Grammomys surdaster, assembly GCF_004785775.1. NCBI lineage: Eukaryota > Metazoa > Chordata > Mammalia > Rodentia > Muridae > Grammomys > Grammomys surdaster. The sequence continues at coordinate 21,504 of NW_021624023.1, forward strand.
CACTGTTTTGTTATTTTAATTACATGCATGTGTCTGTATCCCCACAGACCAGAGGAGACAGATCCCTTTGTGGAGTACAGGTTGGTTGTAAAGCACCTGTGTGGTGTAGTGAACTGAACTCAGGTCCTCCGGAAGAGCAGTATGTGCTTTTAACTACAGAACCATCTCTCCAGTCCTCTATGATGACTACTTTTTAAAAGTGTTTTCTACCGAGACAGTGAAGAGGTCATTCATTTCTCCCCTAGTGTGCTTCACCCCCTTTCATGAAAACTATGGATCATGGTGAAACTCAAGCTGGCACTGGTAATCAGTTTCCATTGTGACATCACAAGGGAGGGACATTTTGAAATGTCTGTCCATCTTCTTTAACTTAATCTTTTGGGCTCCACTGGGATACTTTTACCTTTCTGTCCTATTCGGATTTTCATATGATCAGTCATTCCAAAACTGCAAGAAGAATTATCGTGAACTTGAAGCGCATATCCTGAACCGTATGGTTGAATAATAAAACACACTTCCCGTGTCGACACGTCAATGAGCATGCATGATTTTGCCACCGAGGCAGTTCTTCAGGGCATTTTGCTGCATTGGTAGCAAGCTTGTGTGCCAACTCTCTCTGGATTCGGACTCCCATCCTTCCATTAGAGAAAGCGGTACCAGACAAGCAGGGCTGCAATCAGAAACCCTGGTGTATACTGAACTCACCACTTTCCAAATAGACTGCAATTTGTGTTGGTGGGCTGTTCTAGCTTTGTGCCTACAAACATATACATTCCCATAAATCCTAGTTTGTACAGTTTCTGTCAGAAAGGAAATCAAAATATATAGGGCATGGTTAATTGCAGACTATATTTCTGACAGAAGCAAATTTCCATTTTGACGAGCTTTGTCATTTGTGATCTTCCGCATCTAATGACAGGAAGATTTTCCACAGGCTGGCTTCAGATTCCATGCACTTTCAGTTTTTGTTTTTTCTTCACTCCAGAAGTTGTCCCCGGGGCTGGCAGTCAGAGGACTTGCTGCCAGAGTGTATTTTCCACAGTGGGCAAAAGCAGCTCTCCCATCCCATCCGTTCCTTATACTGAAGCATTGACATGTCTCTCATTGAGAAGCGGGACCTCATCTCCTTTCCGCTCAAGAGGATCTATGCAATAGCAGGTAACACCACGTGACTTCCAACATAGGTCATATAAGGCACTGCAGCACCCATTCTATCCTCTGAGGACATCTGTCCTCGGAACCCTCCTACCATGCTGCAAAGAAGGTCAGGCCACACGAAGAAGAGGTCATAGCTAGCTAACTGCAGTCTTAGCCAATAGATTCCCTCAATCACCAGGTTCTCTCTCTCTCTCTCTCTCTCTCTCTCTCTCTCTCTCTCTCTCTCTCTCTCTGTGTGTGTGTGCT
>NW_021624023.1:23007-24897 GCF_004785775.1 Grammomys surdaster
CTGTGTGTGTGTGTGTGTGTGTGTGTGTGTGTGTGTGTATGTGCGCATGAGAGAGAGAGGAGACAGAGAGAGAGAGAAAGAGAGAGAGGGAGAGAGAGAGAGAGAGAGAGAGAGAGGAGAGAGAGAAAGGGAGAGAGAGGAGCCCCAGATGATTCTACCCTCCCCTAACCATACCCAGTTTATAGGGTGCTGGAGACCAAACCCAGGGCTTCTTCTCATACTAGGCCAGTGCCCTACCATTTGAGCTCCTGCCCTCAAGGCTAATTCTGCACCGCAATGGTAGTGGAAGCTGTACACCCGTAAGCAAAACAACATTGTATCCTCACTTCAGTTTCTGGAGTCAGATCCCAAAGAGAGATTCCTACCCTATTTATCCAAGGAAAGGTGTGATGAGGAACTCAAATTGAAAACCAACAACAGTGTGTCTGGAACAGTAAGTGCCCTGGTATTCCTGTGCGAGGATGAAAAGAGATCATCCCACTGAAGGAAGGGCCTGTCTAGTGGTATTTCTGTCACTGTGATGGATATCCTGGCAAAAAGGGAAAAATGGTTCCTTTGGCTCCCAATTACAGGTTACAACCCCTCATTGCAGGGAGCTTAAAACAGTGTGTATGTGTGTCTGTCATGTGTGTGTGTGTGTGTGTGTGTGTGTGTGTGTGTGTGAGAGAGAGAGAGAGAGAGAGAGAGAGAGAGAGAGAGAGAGAGAGAGAGAGAGAGAGAGATGCATGGATCCATGCTTGCTCTCAACTAGTTTTCCCCTTTCTTATACCGCCCAGGAACCATTTCGTAGGCTGCTGCTACTCATATTGGACTGGGTCTTCCTATATTGGTCAAGAATCAAGACAATTCCCCCACTGACATGCCTCTAGGGCAATCTGCTCTAGCTAATTCCTCAGCAAATCCCTTCCCAGGTGATTCCAGGTTGTCCTGTGTCAAGTTGACAGTTAAAACTAATCAGCACAGGTCCTGAAGTTTAAGGTTCATTAGGTCCATAGTGAATCTATTCTATAGCAAGAGTGATAGACTGCTTGTAATTTCTTGGGTCCTGCCTGGGTTAAGCTCTTTTCATGAATATTCATATATGAGCATAAGTAGGACCATTTAGGTGAGTACTACTCTTAGCCCCATTTTATAGATGAGAAAACGAAGCCCGACATTCAAACATGTTCAACATGTATTTGAGCATCCAATTTCAAGACTGATAATTTTAGGTAGTATCTTATTGATATGAAGGATTCGTAAACTATAGCAGGCATGATAATTCAAGACAACCTTCCAAGTACTCATTTTATAGAAATGCAAGCTGAGGGAGACACTAAATTGAGACTAAGGTAGGTACTAGGAGGTGTAAACTATTTTCCTTATCCCCAGGCGTCTGGGTTCCTCCAGAGAGCCAACAAATGCTCCATAGATGGAGAAAGTAACCTGAAATTCTGAGACAGTTAACAGCACAAGAAGGAGTAGCTTCAGGCACTGTGAGAGGTGCAGTCTAAGAAGTGGCTGGCTTCCCATTCCTTTGAAACTTGAGTTCAACCCGATAAGGATGCATTTCCTATTGGCATGGACTGCTTTGGTCTCTGTGGGTAGATTCATGAATAAATAATTAAAAATAATTAAGCAACTGTACCCGGAATTGTAAACTAAAGTAAACCCTTTCTCTCCTAAGTGATTTGTTGACTATTTTTATTTGTGTGTATGTACCAATATGCAGGATTGCTCACAGAGGCTAGAAGAGGTGTGTTGGGTGCTCTGGATCTGGAGTTATAGACTGCCTCATATGGGTGCTGGGAACTGAACTTAGGTTCTCTGTAATAGCAGCAAGTACTCTTAACCACCAAGCCACTTCTCTCTCTCTCTCTCTCTCTCTCTCTCTCTCTCTCTCTCTCTCTC
>NW_021624024.1:0-17948 GCF_004785775.1 Grammomys surdaster
CACACACACACACACACACACACACACTCTCTCACACACACACACACTCACACACACACACAGAGTCGTTTTGTCACAGTATTTTGTCATAACAGGAGGGAACCTAGGATCCCTCTGTGAGCGTGCTCCAATACTTGTCCAATAGCATCGCCACAGTAAGAAGGTTGGTGTCCTTTCATACATGTGGTATGAAGACGGACCCATGGAAAGTGTTTCTTCCCAGCATTCCACCTTTGTGGATCTCTCTCTCATAGTGAATGCTGAGCTGAGTGACTGATAGAATATTGAAGTGATAGGGAGTTATCGCTGAGGTTAGCTCATAAAAGTCACCATGGCTTCTCTCTTGCTCTTTTCGTTGCATCTCTTGGTCTGGAAGACTCAAAGTGCCGTATTAAGGTACTTTATTGTGGTGAGTTAATTCCATCAGAGAACACACATGGGCACTCTTAAAGCTGAATAGAAAGTCTGTGTTGCTGGTCAGTGGCTTCATGGAGACCTTGTCCAAATCATGCAGCCTCAAGCCTTACTGATTTTTGTCTTGTATGCCCCCAAACCACATCCTGATTGACACACTTTGGTTAGCAAGAATAGTAATCAAGAAGCGAAACTATAGAAGCCATAAAGCAAGGATAGTAATTTACAGACTTTCCTGGATCCTGGAACCATGGACCAGATCTTTGATGGATTAGGTCTTTGTTCTCATTTTGGCAGTGCTGGGTTGCAGGGTTAGAATGGTGCCTCTAACGTGGTGGCAGTTGTGCTAAGGTCTGGGGACCTGTTATGCTATGGAGAAGCCCACAAACCAAGGAGCTAGGATCTCTTGCCAATGTAACAGGACCCCAGACCTTACCACAACTGACTCCATGGTGGGAGTGCCACTAAGAATATAAAACTCAACATGCCAACAGCATCACCTGCCGAAACTAAAACAAACGCCTAATCCATCAAAGTCCACAGTTCTGGGAAAGTCTCAAAATGTACTAACCTTGCTTTTTGGCTTCTGTAGGCCTGCTTCTGGCTAACCATTCTCACTAACTGAGGTATGACAGCCCACAGCGTGGTTTTTGTGCTTACAAGCTCACCCTGAGACAAGCAATGGTGGTGCATGCCTCTACTCCCAGTACTTGAAGCCACGCACCTTTAATCCAAGTACTCTGCCCAGGAGGTAGAGGCAGACAGTTCTATGAGTTTGAGACCAGCCTGGTCTACAGAGCAAGTTCCAGGACAGGCTGAGCTATACCCCCCCCCCCCAAAAAAAAAAGAAGAAAAAAGAAAAAAAACATTTACTCAGACTATTAAACAAATGGGCCCTAAACAAATTTTCCTCAGGAATCTCATGCTGGCGGAAGGCCAACCAGAAGAGAGCCTTACCTCACCCCCACCAAGATATTTCACACAGTTCTCACAGTACCTTGTGGGAATAAATCAGAGCTGAAACATGGATGAGTCAGTGATGGGTAGGGCCACACCCTGACCAGGAATATTTATTTACGAATACCCCTTGCCTTCTATTCAAATCTAAACCTTATGTCAGGACCCCAAAGATGGATTTGAGGTCATTGGGCCTCTTATTTGTTCCTCTTCTCAATATGTTCACACTGAATAAATCTCCTCTTGCCTTTCACTGTCCTTACCTCTTGTGTCGGTGCACTGCAAATGGGTGGCCGACCTAGCTTGCTGGGGTTGCTTTCTCCCTAAAAAAAACCTCTGAAACTCTTTGCCTGAGGGCTATATTCTTTTGTTTCATCCCCTTTGCCCCACACTCAGAAACTTGGACAAATTAAAGGCACTTCCCACCCAGGTTGGGTTGGTTCTCCCAAAGGGACCACTCCGGAACTGCCCATGGTTGTACATGATTTGATGTTAATAACTCTATTGGCAGTGGTTCCTTCCCTATTTCATCTCCCTCCTAAGCAAACTACAATCAGCTCTCTCTCTCTGCATATGAGGGCTACACATCCGTGGATTCAATCAACTGAGGATCAAGAGGATCTGGGAAAACAATTGCCTGTACTGAACATGAACAGACTCCTTTTTCTTGTCATTTCCCCCCAAACAATACAAGATAATAACTATTTACATGACATTTATATTGTATCATGTTCTAGAAATCATCTACAGATGAATTGGTGGGGAGTGGCAGGTAGAGGCGCTCGTCGACAAGCCTGCTGACTATAGCGTTTGTTCCCTAGGACTCACATGAATTTAGATCAGAACAACTGCTAGAAGTTGTCATCTGACCTCCATACATGCACTGTGGCACCCACGCCTGCACACACATACACAATAAAAAAAATCCAATAGGAAATAAATCATAAACTATTCAGGGGGATAGCTAGTGTGTATGCTAATAGGTTCTGTGCAAATACTATGCCATTTCATTGGAGGACTTGAGCATCTGGAATTTGGGTATCTGACATGGGTGCTCTTGAACTTGTCCCTGACAGATATTGAGACATCAGTGTATTTGCACTTAAATCTTAAGGTCTGCCTTCTGGGAGAACTCATGTCTGTCCTTGTGTAAACTCAGACAATAGACAAAAGCCAGAGGGATTCATTCTGCTTGTACATACATCAAATCATTTTCTTTTTGCCTTATGTCTGCCAGAAGCATTGGATTCTGCAAGGGCAGGCAGGGAGCAGGGATAGGTTTCCAGGTTGTGGCAAAGGCATGTTGGCTGAGGTACAGGTTCTCTGTCCAGGGTAGGAGTAAGCTGCTGCTGGTCTAAAGTTTGCAAAAAAGTTTGAAACCTTCTCTTTTAACATGGTTCAATTCAAAAGATGAATCAGCAGCAACGTGACAACTGTAAACTTGCACATCAAAGAGCCTCATTTCATCTGTTAGAACCTAGCCTGTGGCTTTCTCTGATTGAGAACTCTGGCTTAGTACCAGCTAGCTGGTAGGCTCTGGTTAATGCTCCCAGCACAGGGATGAGCTTGTCACCTGACCCAGGGATTTGGAGACCCATGATCTTAAAAATAAAGTTTAGCCCAAGAGATGGTTCATAGCTCAAGGCACTTCCCTCCAAGACTGATGGCCCAAGTTTGATTCCTGGGACCCACGTGGTAGCAGGTCAGAATTGACCCTGGAAAGTTGTCCTCTGACCTCCACATGAGTGCCATGGAATGTGTGTGTTCTCACATGCACATGCCATACTGTGTGTGTAGGTCAGAGGACAAGCCTATTCTCTCCTTCTACCACGTGGGGCCTGAGGAATCAAACTCAAACCATCAGGCTTGGCAGCAGGTTTCTGAACCCAGTGGGCCATCTTGTTGGCTCATGGTGGTAACAATTCTGTGATTTCCCTTTTGTCCCAGAACATCCATCAGAAAGCAACTGGGCATAAGCAATAGCATCATAAAATAACTCTGAATTGCAATTTATATTAGCAAATAATTTGAGAAGTACATACTGTGTTGTCAATAGTAAGTTTTGTGGGTGAGAACTCAGCTCATGGGGACCTGGTTGTGGTGAATCCCCACTCCACGCCGTTGGAAAGAACTCTGCTTTTACTCGCATCAAGGGCATCCAAGTCCCTGGAAATGAATTTTGTCTATATGCATAACTGCCTCTTCAGCAGATGATCGACAAATTGATCGGCAAATCTTGATGGTTTACATGAGGCTGGGTATCATGGGAATTTACTGTAAACATCAACATGGGCCTCATCTCCTAAGAACTCACAGTCTAACTGAGGGTAAGATTGTAGCCATGGGGGAAAAAAAGGTAAGCCACGAGAAAAGGCAACATAAAAATACTTAATTGAGAGAAGTCAAGGAGGACTTTGGAGGAAGGGCGACTGGGAGCTGAGTATTGAAGGATAGGTAGGATCTGTACAGAGAGAAAAGTGCCTAGCAATGCGAGCAAAGGAAAAAGGGAACTGCCAGGAAGGAATTACCTAGGTCTGTTTAGGAATGGGGAAGGGGTCCCCACCTGCAGTGGAGCACATGCGTATGACAAATGTTATCCAAGGTGACTGATGAGTCACCTCCATTCAAGGAACCACCTAGCTCTTGAAAGAACTAGGCTCCACGCCCTGTTTAAATATCCCGTGCTCAAAACAGCAAACAGGTGCCAGGCAAGCTTGAGGTGCCACTCAGGCACACCAGCCACCTCTGCCAGCAATGCCTGGCCGCCTCTGTGCTCCCCAGAACTTTTAAGCTAAACATCTACAGTTGTCTTCAGAGCAGGGATGTACAGGAGGGTCCTACTAGGATTGTCTGACCTCCCCCCCCCACACACACACACTGTTTCCCACCTGCACAGTAGGAGGAACACCTGCTTTTAGCAACTAGAAACATAGCATGTTTGGTGATGTTTAAATTTTAAGGTGGTTTTTTTTCTTTAATTTTTTTAAACTTATTTTTATTTCATGTGCAATGGTGTTTTGCACGAATGTATGAGGCTATGTTTTGTGTGAGGCTATCAGATCCCCTGGAACTAGAGTTACGCACAGTTATGAGCTGCCATGTGGGTGCTGGGAACTGAACCCGTGTCCTCTGGAAGAGCAGCCAGTGCTCTTGACCACTGAGCCATCTCTCCATCCCTGACATTTGAATTTTAGAAAAACAATTTTCTGCTGCTTTGAGTCTTAATCTGTAGCCTTGGATGGCCCAAAAGTCACTAGGTAGACCATGCTAGCTTTGAATTCTTGGGGATCTTCCAGCTTCAGCCTCCTGAATGCTAGGACTAGAGGGATGCACCACCACACCTGGCTAACAAGTAATTTTGTTAGTATGTCTTATGAAATCATTGAAGCATACATGGGCTCAAAATTGTTTGTCTGAAATCTAGAGGTAAGTGGGTATCCCTGGTATCTGGCACCCCTAGCTCAGTTGACAGAGTGCTTGCTTAGCATGCACAAAGCCTAGATTTGATCTGGTCGTCCCAATACTTCGGAGGTAAAGGCAGAAAGTTCAGAACCTCAAGGTCATTTCATCTTCTATTACATAGTCAGTTTGAAACGAGACATATGAGATCCCATTTCAAAGCAGCCCAACAGCCCCCAAATACACCGTGTTTTGGGTCACGATAGTTGGTTCTGGTTTGAGAGTGTGACCCTAGGCTACTCTGCCCCTCTAATGCCCTCTGTTGGGGTTTCCAGGACTGAGACCTGTACAAGCCATGAGGATGAAACGAAGTCTTCTGGTTTGGGGAGGGTGCTTCATGGAGGAGCCTGTCTCATGATGTCACACTAGGATGGAAAGCTCAAAGAGAAACAGTAAAAGATACCCAAAGACACTGCTTGCATCAGCATCGCCCTTTGAATGCTATAGTTATAAAAACCAGTAGCATACCTTTTGTGTCCAAGCACTTTGACTCTTGATCTCTGGCACGTCTGTGAGGCACCATCCTGACATGGCTGCAGGTGTTCAAAGGATGGCGATGCTCCTGAGACTCACCTGTCTCATTGTGATGAATAGGACCTCCCTGGCTCAGAGGAAAGTGAAGAGTTGCCCTCTGTGATATGACCTGCCCCCACTGTTGCAGCTGGAAGAGGAGCCTTTTGCTCCTCCAGCTCAGGGTCTTCTCTGCTCTTATTCCCTTCAGCAAAGCCAGGGTACGGTTCATGATAGGCAAGCCATCTACTGCTGAGGCACATCCTGACACCTTCTTAAGTAACCCTCACCAGCTCCGTCTCTGTTCTTTCTCTTCCTTTCCTTTCTCGTTATGCTCGCCTTGAAGGAGAGACTAAAATACAGAGGAGCTGTTGATTTATCACACATGGCTCCTAGACTAGGCTCCAGATGTTAGAGCTGCAGGGTCATTAAGGACTAATACAATCCAATCTCTCACTGTCTCTGTGTCCTAGATGAAGAGACAGAGGCTCAGAATTGTTCTATTGTGGATTATTGGCAGGTTGAAGAATAAGAGAAAAATCATTTGGAGGCGGAAGGTCCTTGAGTTGGGCTTGCTGGACCTAAGCTCTTTAAATACCAGCTCCATCCACTCTTCACAGTGACTTTCCGAGGCCTACAGAATTACCAAGCTCTGACTCAATGTACTGCACAAAGGCCTTGCGGTTATTATTTAACAAGGCTAATCCGCCAGTGAAGGAAATGAGCACACATCACGAAATTAATTATAGATGTTTTTTTTAAAAATGACTGTTTATATTGAAAGGAAGGCCTCGCATTTGCCGCACAATTTCAGGATAAGTCGTGTTTTGGAAAAATATTAATATTCAGAGCTGTGTTGATTAGCTTCACTCCTGTTGCTAAGCAACAAGGTCCTTTGTAGCCTCTTGCCTTGCAGAGTGTTTTTCTGGGGCTGGGGGTGGGGAAGAGACTGGGGTATTAAAAAGAGGAAACTACATTATAGAAACCACTTGGATGGTTCAGTCAGTCAGAAGTCACCACCACCACCAAAAAAAAAAAAAAACCCCAATAAAACAAAACAACACAAACAAACACAAACAAAAAAGCCCCAACAACAACAAAAACATTGACTATTGACAATTTAACAGCCCGTGTGATTAGAGCTATTGGATGAGGGAAACGAAAGCTTGGCTCAGAGCTCTTCCATGTCTAGACTTTCAAGTTTGGCAGGACTTAAATTACCAGCACGGGGCTGAGCCAAGCATGGTCCAGGGCTGCCACCATTGGTACCACTGATGTTCATTGGGGCTAGCAAAGGTAGCGTTCCAGCACCCAGATTAGCGGGGTCAGGAGGCCCTGAGGATGGGCAACAATGAATTAAACGACCCAATGTCATGCAGTAGCTGCTGTGGCCTTTCTCTACAATTCTTCCACTTGAGTGGGGGCTCATCTGTAAAGAAGCCCAAATGGAGACTCAGAAAGATGTAAGTTCAATCCCCAGGCAAAGTGCAAGCATCTGTAATCCCAAAACTCCTACATTGAGATGGGAAGCAGAAACAGGACAATTGGTTAGAAACCCATGCACCAGCTAGCCTGGGGTGTGCAGCGTGGCAGCAGAAGCAACAGGAGAGATCTTGCCTCAAACAAGCTGAAAGAGATAACCAACGCCCAAAAGTCCTCTGACCATTCCCGTGCTCTATCACGCATGTGTCTACACATGTACACACAAAAGAAATGCCTTTTCAAAACCAAACAGGACAAAAAGTTTAAAAGAATGAAATTGGGGGACTAGAGAGATGGCTCAGTAGTTAAGAGTTCTTGCTGTTCTTTCAGAGGACCAGAGTTGGGTTCCTAGTACCCATGTTCACAACCACCCAGGGGATCTGACACCGTCTTCTGGTCTCTGTGAACATCTGCATTTATATACACATACCCAGACCTGTAGGCTTATGTTTTTCAAAGCTTACTTTAATAAGAGTTTTAAAACACTTTAACCTCCCTTTTAGCCCATCACCTATGAGAGGTAGAGAAAAGGAAAGGTTAATAGGGCAATGGAGGATGTGGAACTGTTTAGAAATAGTCCTTTGGAGCAAATCCAATCTTTGTTGACAGGGTAGTAGCAGTTCAGTTCACACAAATCAGCAGTGGTAGCTCAATGCACTAGCAAACACCATTCACGAATCAGCAATGGCAGTTTGATCCAGAGGAAGCTAAGGCTCTGACATTCAGCCAAAGTCCTAGGAAGTGACAAGAAGCCGCTGGAATATCACAAAGAAGTTCTTCAGTGCATTTCTTTCTATGAAATCACAACAAACGATGATTAGCCAAAAAGGCAAGGTGAACAAATGTCACAGTGTGTCATCAGCAAAGACCAGTGTCAGCAAAGCTTAACCAAGACCAGCAAAGAGTAGCAAGGCGAACCAATGCAAGAGTGTCATCCACTGTCTGTTGGGTTGCATTTATATCCTTTCCAAACATCACGTGTTCTCTCAAGCAGCCACTCTAGCAAAACATCTCATGTCCTTTTCCCAGGCAGCTTTCAGAAAAACACCATGTGTCTGTTCTCAGCAAAACATCCTCCTACTTGTCTGCTTCAGCAAAAACATCCCCTTATAAGACAGTTTCCAGAAAAACATCACATGACACAACTGAGCCTCCAAAGAAACCAAACATTTTGACTTCACATACCCATACATGTATGCGTACCCATATCTATGAGGTATGAATTTGGACAGGGCTCATCTGGGCAGTTGTTTTATTCCTTGAGACATTGTCTGAGACCACTGAATGGCAGATAGCTGGGGCGTGGGATGTGTAGAGGTCCAAGATGGCTTCACTCACACACCTGCTACCCTGCTGCCTGTCTGCTTCAGTGTCCCCAGCACTACAGTTTCAGCATTATTGAACAAGTTTCTTCATAGCAGCTGTGATGGTTTGAATATGCTTGGCTGAGGGAGTGGCACTATTAGGAGGTATGGCCTTGTTGGAGGAAGTGTGTTACTGTGGGAATAGGCTTTGAGAGACCTTCCTCCTAGCTACCTGACAGGCAGTCTCACCTGGCTGCCTTCAGATGAAGATGTAGAACTCTCAGCTCCTCCTGTACCATGCCTGTCTGGATGCTGCCATGCTTCCTGCCATAATAATAATAGACTGAACCTCAGAAACTGTAAGCCAACCCCAGTTAAATTTTGTCCTTTATAAAAGTTGCCTTGTCATGGTGTCTCTTTGAAGCAATGAAACCCTAAGACAGAAGTTGGTACTAGGGACTGAGGTATTGCTGTGATAGGCCCGACCATGCTTTTGTTTGGAGGAATTTGAATCTTGGGTCTTTGAAAACCTGTGGAATCCTTTTAGTGGGGCTTAATGGACCATCCTAGTAGGAATACCAAAGACATTGGTGCTGAGGTTGATTTAAACTGTGAAGATCTTGCCCAAGAGGTTTCAGTGGAGAAGAAATTTCAATATGTGGTCTAGAGACTGTTCTTGTGAGAATGTGGCTGCTTTTTGCTCTGGTCTGAAGAGTCTACCTGAGGCTAAAGTAAAAAGATTCAGATTAATTTCATTGACAAAGGAAATTTAAAAAAAAACCTAGTTTAGACTTTATTCTGTGGTTCAGTCTTATAAGGAGTGTTTTGATCAAGCATAGCAAACTTAGAAAGAGAAAGTACAAAAAGTATGGTTCAAGTAATAAAACAGCACCAGAAAGTACAATGGAGCTAAATCCTGAATTCAAGGAGATAAACAGATTAAAAGAATGGTAACTTTGGGGCAAGATCCCACCCAGATAAACTAATTGTTTACTTGGTTATTGTTTTCATTTGAACTTTTAATCTAGAATGACCTACAAACCAGAAATGGAAGACATAGATAGGCTTTTGATCTGGATCTTGAGGAATAGTTGCCAACAAAAGCTTTTGCCTGGGCATGGTGGTACGTGCCTTTAATCCTAGCATTCAGGAGACACAGCAGTGCAGATCTCTGAGTTCAAGGTCAATCTACAGAGCAAATTCCAGGACAGCCAAGCTTGGGCAGTGAAGGAGTTGGAAAACAGAAAGCTGGTGATAATGTAATAGAACAAGAGGTCCTGTTCCAGCTCCAGCAAGCAGCAGAACACGGCAGCTTCAGCCATTGTATCTCTGGCTTTAGAGTCAAAAACAGAAGAGACTACTGGGACAATTGATCCTGGTTAGCTGAAGCTAAGAAATGAGCAGTGATAAGATGAGACATGATCACTGAGGTGAAATCTTGGAAGTGTTTTCTGAAAACACAAAGAAGCTGTGTTCCAGAGATAGACAAGATTGTACCTCCTGCTGCAGCTGAACTTGGTAATGTGTAAGAGTTACCCAGGTGGTACTGGTTTTGAAGGCATGAAGGGGTCATGAAGAACAACTGAGGCTTGGCACTGTGAGAGGCCATGGAAGGTCATAGGTGCCACCTCAGCTGCAATTGAAAGCCCAGGACTGAAAGGGTCATGCAAAGAAGTTGAGTCTTGGCACCATGAAAGGAACCTATGAGAGGGTGAAGCCTAGTTGCAGTGGAAGACCCCAGCATGTTAGAGATGACAGTACCGTGGGATGATCACCAAGAACAGCAGTGGCAGTGGAGTGGAGTCAAGCAGAGCCTATAGTGGTACAGAGGGCAGAGCTGGAGAAGAGACCCAAACCCTTTGGTGGAGCCCAGAAGATTGTATGTGGATCCCAGACATTGGAACAAGAAGCTATAATGTTGAAGTTGCCTTGGAGACTCCAAGATTTTAGCGTTGTCAGAGCCTTGGGGTACTTGCTGAGGAAATCTGCTATCAGAGAGTGGAACCAGCCCAAGAGAAAGATGCTCGTTGCAGTCAATTAAGATGAAGGAGTTGGAGATCTGAAGAGCACTTTGACACCTGCCTAAGAAAGCTGCTAACAGGGAGTGGAACCAGCCAAAGAGAATGAATTGTGCTCCAGTCAACAAAGCAGAAAGGAGCTGAAGATCTGAAGAGTGCTTTGACGTCAGACCTGGAGATGCAGAGGTTGGAGTTTGCCCATCTGGTTTGATCCAGTATTTCCTCACCATGATGTTTTGGAATGATAATGTATATCCTGCATGATGTTGGAGTTATGTGAACTGCTTTTTGATTTTGATTTCTTAAGAGATAATAGATGACATGAATCTCAAAAGAGACTTTAAACTTTGGACTTTTAACATTGTTGAGGCTTATATGTTTGAGCAACCCTATGGGGGCCAGGGAGTGGAATGTGGTGGTTTGAATATGCTTGGCCCAGGGAGTAGCACTATTAGGAGGTGTGACCTTGTTGGAGGAACTATGGCACTCTGGGGGTGGGCTTTGATAGACCTTCCCCTAGTTGCCTTGAAGATAGTCTTCTCCTGTTTGCCTTTGGAACAAGATGTAGAAATCTCAGCTCCTCCTGCACCACGCCTGCCTGTATGCTGCCATACTCCCGCCTTGATGATACTGGACTATACCTCTGAAACTGAAACCCCAATTAATTGTTGTCCTTTGTAAGAGTGGCCTTGGAATGGAACCACTAACTAGGACAACTTTTCTAAGAGACTCAGAAAGGGGCTTAGCCTTGGCAGCCATTCAGTCTTATACATGCCGTATCATGTGGGCCAACACAGCCATGGGCAGATCCACTCAGATTTGAAAGGGAAGGAGACATGTTCCAATTCTTTCTTTTTTCTGCTTTGTTTCTTAAGAGACAGGATCTTGTTATATTGCCTCTGCTGGCCTTGAACCCCTAGGCTCAAATAGTCTTCCTGCCTTCTTTCCTGGGAGTAGCAATGCCAACAGGCACTGGGTTAGATCTTCATTCCTTTATTTACTTACTTGTTTGTTTGTTTGATTGGTGTTTTAAGAGGGTCTTATGTACCCCCAGACTGGCCTTACCATATAGCAGAGGATGATCTTGAACCCCAAGGATGGTTCTTCTGCTTCTACCTCCCAAGTGCTGGGATTACAGATAAGCCACCATGCCTGACAATAAACTCCAACTTTGATGGGAAGCATAAGAAAGAATTTGAAAGCTGCATTTTACAATGGTGCAAGGTATTGTATTCCCCACACCAGCATGAAATAGGTAGTTCTAAGATTTTAGATGCCCTGAGAACCCTTGGGCTCACAGTGATTCTAGCTGCCATATTGATTTGGTAAAGGAAAGAGATCTCATTATGGAAATCAACCAATATGCTGCAGGGGAAAGATACTTTGTCATATTAACATTCATAAATGTATAATTGGCAACAGCCAGCACAGGGGGGGGGGGCACCAGATTTCGAAGAGAACTCTTGGGATTGACTTTCCTCACACTTGAACTTCATCTCACCTGGCCTTTGAAGAAGCCAGAGGGGATGCAGGCAGCAAATACTTGTGGGTCCTTTTTCATTAAAGACAATAAAAGGGTGAAAGTGTCTCCTTTGCTTTTCCTGGATCAGGGCCAACAGCTGTGTCAGAGGAAGTATGTCCCCAAGAGCTGTATCAGGTCAGGCCCAGAGCCTCGGGACTCTGTTGCAGAATTCACAATCCACCTCCAAACTTCATGGCTGCAAACATGAGTGCTAGTTCCTTCCAACCACACCAGTTGACTGGGCAGTTCTATTCCACACAGTATTGGCTGGGCCTACTCCCAAGGCACAACTACCAGTGTGACTTCTCTCAAGTGTCTGGTACCCTCAGCACCTGGACTCAGGTACTCAAGGGCTTGGTGAGCTTCCCATTGTGTCTCCTGGTCCCAAGGTTTTTCTCCCTCCACACTACTTCACCTGCCAGAACAATAGCGAGATCTCTTTAAACAATAGTCGGCCGCCAAGAGAACAGAGGTCCAAGCCGCCCAGTCTCCAAGGCTGAGGCCTGGACTTGGCATGGAGTCACGACCATTGCTTTCTGTTCATCAGAGAAAGAGGCTGGTTCAAATTCAAAGGAACGGGAAGTAAATCTGTACTGAAGTTTAAATAACAACACTCAGAAGTCATTTTAGTAGATACCAATTAGCACAGAGATCCACAATGGGTGCCCTACATAGGACATTTTTATCACATCCTTTCCCTCAAAGCTCTGAGTGACAGAGACAGCGGAAGAGGCAGAGGCAGGGAATGACTTCAAGGAAACAGTGAGTTTGTTTTGTTCTTGTTTTGTTATTATAAACCCACGGTGGTTGTGACAGCACACATGAGCCCTGCACAAGCTCAAGATGGACAAAAATCCCAGCATGGAGGAGAGGAGGTGGGCATCCCTAGCTGAGGAGCTATTGGCATTTTATAGCTGCTAGGAGAGGGACAGTCAGATTTGTTTAATGGCATAACCTTGGAGTGCAGATTACACTCCAGGGCAGGCCCCAGCCCCGGGAGCAGGGACCCAATGCTAACTGGATCAGGGGCTTTAAAGAGAAAGAGAGCATAAGAGAATATGGAGTTGGACAGGTAGGGAGGTAGGGATGCATCTGGGAGAACTTTGGAGAAGGCAAAGGATGTGATCAAAATACATAGGAAAATTTCAAAGAATTAATAAAAACATTATCGGGGGCTAGGGAGATGGCTCGGTAGTTAGGAGCACATTTTGCTCTTGCAGAGGACCTGGGTTCAGTTTCTAGCACCCGAGTGACAGCTCACAACCATCTGTTAGTGCTAGCTCCAGAGGATCCAACACCTCTTCTAACCTTCCCAGGCTCCTGCACACTCGAGATGACAGAGATACACTCAGGCACACACAAAACATTAAATTAAAATTAAAAGGCAAAATAAAAAACATGATAAAAAACCAAAACCAAACCAAACAACAACAATAAAAAACAAAACAAAGCAAAAAAAACACATACAAAAAAAACCCTGAGCAGGCGGGGTGTGCTGTCTCATGCATTTGATCCCAGTGCTTAACTCAAGAGACAGAGGCAAAGTGGATCTCTGTGAGTTCGAGGTCAGACTGATCTATGTGCTGAGCTGCAGGCTAGCCAAGGCTGCATAGTGAGTCCCTGACTAAAGAAAAAAAAGAGAAATAAGAGACTCAGAAACCCAACATTCCTTAGCAGACAGCACCTACAGTTGACCAAACCACCACCATAACAATAGAAGCTGTCATGTATGGGTCACACACCTCTTACTATTGTAAAAGCTTTACACAGCAAACTCATTTGCTCATCACAATGACAGTGTGAGGCAAGTGCTATTGTTTTTCCCCCCATTTTCAACATAAGGAAACTGAGACAGAGAGGTTAAGTGATATGTCCAGGGTCAGACAGCAAATAAAATGGCAGAGCTGATATCAAAATCCAGGCAGATGATTCCAGAGTCTGCATTCCCATTGACTGTACTGGCTGGTGTCCTATTGCTTGAGGCTGTGTCAGGCACTCCTCTGGACCTGTTTGGGATACTACGATGCATATGGCCATCTATGGCAGTTTTCCCACTATACCACCTGCTCTTCTAATATAGTAATAAAATGGATTTTAAATAAGACATATAGTCATCCAGAAGAGAGACTATATTTCCCAGCCTCTTTTGCAGATAGCTGCGGCCATGCAATTAAAGTTAGACTTTGAGAGGCAGGTGAGATGCCTCACTCCTTGCTGAGTAAGCCTCATGACCTGAGTTTGAGTCCATGTAAAGGTGGATGGAGAAAAATCATTCCACAAAGTTGTCCTCTGACCTTCACCTGCACAGTGGCACTCACGAATACAAAATTACACAGTACAACAACAACAACAACAACAATCAAGTCAGGATTTTTGGAAACAAATGAAAGTGGCTACTTCCAAGAACTCTCTGCAAAAAAAAAAATCTAGATTTGGCTAATTTTAAAATCTTTCTTCTTGAGCTGAGGATGTGATGGTGGGCACTGGGCACTGTTGTGACACACGAGGACACAGACTTTATTTTCATCAAGCTTGAGATGTAGAAGCAAGTATAGAAGGAGCCTGGGTCATTCTTATTTGAAAGTACTTACATCTAGTCTCTCTCTCTCTCTCTCTCTCTCTCTCTCTCTCTCTCTCTCTCTCTCTCTCTCTCTCTCTTTCTCTCTCTCTCTCTCTCGTGTGTGTGTGTGTCTTGGGGATATTATCTTGGGGGTATTATGTGCATCTATCCTATGCTCCTGTCACTTTTCATCTTATTCCCTTGAGACAGAGTCTCTCACTTAATCTGGAGCCATACTGGTGACCAGTAAGCCACAGCAATTCTCTTGTCTCTGGCTCCCACAACATTGGACTCACAGCTAGTCTACATGTAGTTTTCAGCGTAGGTGCTGGGATTTGAACTCACGTCTTCATGGTTGCACAAGTTCTCTTACCTGCTGAGCCATCTCCCCAGCCTCTCCTTGCCTTAAAAAAAAACCCCTTAATGTGTCATGAGTGTTCGTACTTGCAAACGTGAGGTGATGAGATGTGGGTGTCATAGCATGTGAACAGAGGTTAGAGAACAACTCTAGGGATGCAGTCCTCCTCTTCCACCTTTACACAGGACTTGAAGAATCAAGCACAGGTCATCAGGGTTGCATGGCAAGTGGCTTTACCTTCTGAGCTATCTTGCCAACTCCTCAAACCTTTACACACAAGAGACTTGTACATTTAAGCTGCTATGGGTTGGGGTCTCTGCTGATCTGACAAACCTAATCAATAAAGTCCCTGTCCCTAAGGAACTTACAATCTACTGCAAGAGACAAAAATATTCATAATTATGATCAAAAACAGAATGGCCAAATTGCCTAATGACAGTGACAACACTTTACAAGCCAAACCAGGAACCTGCAGCTTGAATACAGGATTAGGGGCTCTTCCATTTTCATTTTTGTTGTTGTGATGAAACACTCACACAAAAAGCACTTTAGGAAAGAAGGGGGTTTATTTCAGCTATGTTTCTACGTTACAGTCCATCATCATGGGGAAATCAAGGTAGGGACTTCAGCTAGTCACATAACATCCACAGTCAAAACCAGAGCAATATGAATGCATGTGTCTTAGTTAGAGTTTGAATGCTGTGAAGAGACACTATGACCATGGCAACATTTATAAGGAAAAATTCCATTGGGGTTGACTTACAGTTCAGAGCTTCAGTCCATTATTGTCATGGCGAGAAGCATGGCAGCGTGCAGATAGATGTGATGCTGAAGAAGGAGCTGAGAGGTCTACACTGGGGCTGACTTGATCTTCTGAAACCTCAAAGTCCACCTCCAGTGATAAACTTCCTTCAACAAAGACAAACCTACTCCAACAAAGCCACACCTCCTAATAGTGCCATTCCCTGTGAGCCTACGGGGGCCATTTTTTTTATTCAAACCACCACAGCATGCATGATTACTTTCTTGCTTGCTACCTTGTGTTTAACTCTATTTCTCCACTCTTAAACAGTTCAGAATCCCTTGCCTAAGGAATTGTGCCACTCATAGTGGGCTGGCTCTTCCCCCATCAGTTAACTTAAGACAGTGCCCCACAGACATACCCAGAGGTCAATTTGATCTAGCCAGTCTATCACTGAGACTCTTCCCAGGTGATTCTAGTGTCCTAGTTTGCTCCAATGTTACTGGGATAAAACACTGACCAAAAGAAACTTGAGAGAGGAAACAGTTTATATAGTTTACAAGTTATAGTCCATCCTCCTGGGAAGCCAATGCAGGAATCTGAGGAGAAACTTGAAACAGAGGCTACAAAGTAATGCTGCTCACCAGTTTGTTTCCACAGTTGCATTCAACTACCTTTCTTATACAACCCAGGACTACTTGCCTGAAGTGACACTGACAGGGTCTGGGCCCTCCTCTGTCAATTAGCAACTAAGAAAATGATCCCTAGACATGCTCAAAGGCCAATGTGATTGGAGGCAATTCCTCAGTTGAGGTTCTCTCTTCCTTATTGTCATTAGTTGGTGTCAAGTTGACAAAAAACTAACCAGCACAGTTAGACTACATCAAGTTAACAAAGGTAACGCAGAGGGTCACTTCCAATTTTGAGAAGTAATCTGAGAGCAGTAGTTTTGATGTTGAGTTTCTGGCATTTCTAGCACACTTATATGGTTTATAGAGGCAGTGTGACCTGTTTCAACTTAGGGCTGGCCCAGAAAACAGATGCTAAATGACAGATGTATAATAATAATAATACATACATACAAGCATACAAACATACAAACATACATACATATATACTTGTGACTATATAGCAACATATGACTAAACGTATACATTATATATAAAATACATAACTATATAATATATAACTATACATACAATATAAAACATATATAATATACATAACAGTATACCTTTAATGTAACAATTCCAGAGCTAAGAGAGAAGTACTAGGAGAAGCCCAGGCAAGGAGCAAGGGTTATTGGTGAGGAAATGCTAATTAGAGGTAGGAGTTTTAATTAGACTTTAAATTTGGTGGTGGCATTCCTGAAGAGGGAAAAGCAAAACTGTGCTGAGGGGACATGTGGCAAGCTTGAAGAGAGACCCACGGGGCTGTGTCTAAGACCAAGTTAGAGAGTTTTCAAGTCAGTAGGAAGAGACAAGATGGACTCCTGGGCTCTGGCTGGCCAGCCTCAGGCAACTGTGTGGGCCTGGAAAGTTTGGAAGGTATACCTGGATCTTGATCACCACTGATGTCATTGGTTTCATGTGGCCTTTGTCATTTAGGGTTAATTTGTGTATACATGCATACATTATATAGAAGCCAGAGGTTGACACAGGGTGCCTTCCTCAATTGATCTCCAGTTTTTAATTTTAAAATTCTCTCTGTCTCTGTCTGTCTCTCTGTCTCTGTGTCTCTCTCTGTGTCTCTGTCTTTCTCTCTCTGTCTCTGTCCATCTCTCTGTCTCTGTCTCTGTCTCTCTCTCTCTCTCTGTGTGTGGTATGCATGCATGCATGCTCATGCCTATACACACACATGGAAGCCAGAGTATGACGTCAGTCTTACTCTCTTGAGATAGGACCGCCCACTGAACTTGAAGCTAAGATGGGAGTCAAAAAGTCCCGGCTATCCTTCTGCCTCCACTTCCCCAAAGTGCTGTGGATTTGGGCAGTTAGGGACACATCTGTGTTTTTACATGGCTTCTAGGTATTTAAACTCAGGTCCTTATGCTTGTACCCCAAACACTCCTACCTAGTGAGTGTGAGAGTATGTGTATCATGTGCATGTTCGTGTGCACGTGCGTGTGCATGTGCCTACAAAGGCCAAAAGAAGATATTGGATTCCTTAGAGAAGGTGTTTGGGAGAAATCTGAAATGGGTACTACTAGATCCTGGGTCTAATCCTCATGAATGAACAGCAAGTGCTCTTATCCACGGAGCCATCTCTCCAGTCTCAGGGCACCTATAACCCAAGGCGAAGACAGGACAATCACCTGAAAGCTCACAGGCCACAGTGCCATGGTGAATAGCAATAAGAGAGACCCTGTGTTCACAATTTGAAACAACCATTACTTTTGTTCAGTTCTAAACTATTTTCACCACCCCCAAAGGAACCTCATATGAAAAGTATCTTGTACCTCATGTAATTGTCATGTTAAGGTTACTGCCTCCATCTGCTAACCTAGGCCTAGTCCTGGGAGCTTCTAGCCTCTGTACAATCTAATCTAGGCCTAGAATGTTTCCTGCCTCTGAGACTCTGCTGAATGACCTCACCCTTTCTAGTTCCTTCTGAGCTCTAGCT
>NW_021624025.1:0-4897 GCF_004785775.1 Grammomys surdaster
GAGAGAGAGAGAGAGAGAGAGAGAGAGAGAGAGAGAGAGAGAGAGAGAAACAGACAAAGACAGACACAGAGACAGAGAGAAACAGAGACAGACAGACAGAGACAGCCAAAGACTTTGACTCAGGTAAGTGGGCAGACAGACAAAAGCGTAGTGCAGGCTTAGAGGACAATTCAGGTTGCAGTATCAGAAAGACTGTATGGTAAGATCTCTGAGGAGAGGAGTCAGAGCCCCTGCCGCAGAGGAGGGCACCTCTTCCACAGCTGAGAAGTAGCCTGTAGCCAGGCTCTCAGGTTCCTAGGCAGGGGAACATCTAGGCAACAGGATTTATGGTTCTGATGCAAACCCACTTTCCAGGTGAGAGATTCTGACACTCTGTTAACTAGGAGGCTGCTACAGATATTGTGGCACAAACAGAGCCTAGATCTTAACATTGCATTCTTACAGTGGACACACCGAATAAATCTCTATTTTCTGCTTTTTATTCTTTGTTTTTGTTGGTGTCTGGAGGATGTGGGCTACTGAACTTGGCCTTCTTGGGGTACAGATTGTTATTCCAAGTTCAGTGACAATGTCAGCTCTTTGCTGTGAGCTGCCTGCAGTGGGACACCAGTGTGCTTCCTCTGGAGGACTCCCCTGCTTAATCTTCTGTGTCCTCTCTTAAACATACAGGCAGAGGTTAGGAAAAGAGAAGACTCACAAAGAGGATGGGAGCTTGTGTCGGTTTCCTTTCTGTTGCTGTGATAAAACACTGTGACCAAGGCAATTTATAAAAGATAGAGTTTATTCCGGCCCATGATCCTAGAGCAGTGGTTCTCAACCTGCAGGTCAAGACTCCATTGGGGTCACATATCAGATATCCTGCATATCAGACATTTACATTACAATTCATAACATTAGCAAAATTATATAGTTATGAAGTAGCAAAAATATTTTTTTTGTGGTTAAGGTCATCACAATATGAGGAACTGTAGTAAAGGGTCACAGCACTAGGAAGGTTGAGAGCCACTGTTGTTGAGGGATAAGAGCTTATCATGGCAGGGAGGTATGGCAGCAAGTGGTTGGCATAGCAACTGGAGCAGGATGCTGGGAACTCACATCCTTTACCATGAGCATGAAGCAGAGAGAGCAAACTGGCAGAGCCTTAAGTCCCAAAGCCAGCCCCTGATGACATATTTCCTCCATCAAGGCACATCACCTAAACCTCCCCCAAACAGTGCCACCAACTGGGAACAAAGTGTGCAAATGCCCAAGACTATGTGGGACATTTTTCATTCAAACCGCCATACTTGTGGGCTTTTATTAGTTACTCTGTCGCCAAAATTAGGGTTGTAGAGTGTGCTCTAAGAATCTGGAGTCAGCCAGTTGCCCTCCATAAGGCATTTAGAACAGTGAAGTTAATAGCAAAAAGCAGAATAAGGGGATTTATTCAACATGTCTGAATTGGGAAGAGGGGCCTAAAGAGATCCAGCAGTCCCCTATAGTCCATCCTCAGGGTCTTGAGATGGTATTAAAGTTTAAATAGAGGACCACACATTTAGGTCAAAGTGTGGTACTACTCACCATACCCATTATGATGTTGGTTCCAATCTCTTCATATAAGGTGACAATTTAGGGGAGGCAAGTTCCCCTTCTGCAGGGAGCCAGGCTTCAGTCTTTTCTTTCTCAAAGCATAAACTTCTTTGAAGGGGGATTCCAGTTTCTTGGGGTTCATTGTTTCCGTGGTTTGACAGAATGAGGGATACAAGTGTTTCTTTAGAATATATTCATTTCTGCCAGCTAGGTTATAAGTCAATGCTAATCCCAGTCCTGATTCACCACGTTTTCACAGAACAGCAAGTAGGGTAGCTATTTCTCTCCTTTACTTTGCCTTTACCTTGTAGCAGATGCAGCTCTCTGAGTCTGGAGATGGTGATGGGTTTTCAATCCTTGTGTGGTAATGCTGCTCTCAGTTGGGTGGAGTCTGGCTACACAGGTCCTTGAGTTGAGAGTGATGATAATAGAAGAAAGTCAAACTGCCGAGGCAGACCTTGAAGCACACACACTCCTTTTTTCTTTCTGCTGTTCTTTCTGAGCTTGGTTCATGTTTCAGGTTTAGTGAATACTATTTGCAAGATGAGGCCAGAGGTTGTAGCTGCCTATTAGCCCTCCTGTCGAAGGGTGTCCCCTCTTCTATTTTTCATGCCTTGGGTTCATTTCTTCAGGTTTTGGAAAGAGGGACATTCATCTGCTGTCTTCCTTATCTTCCTCTCCCCCCCTTGCTACTGCCCTTGAGTTTGACCCTCTCCCCTTTCTCAACGGTTCTAACAAAAAGGAGACTCTAGCCAAAATCAAAGTGTGGGGTGAGCTCACAGTTTGCATACTGTATCTTTCCTGAAGACCAGTGATATCCAGAAGCAGGTAAGACTAATAGCTGATTCAGAGTTTTTTCTTTCTGGTGTGTATGTGTGTGTGTGTGTGTATGTGTGTGTGTGTGTGTTTGATATTTCTTCTCTTACTTTCTGTTTTATTTTTTGGGACAGGGTATTATACTGGCTTTGGGCTTACTAATTCAGCTACTGACTACCTAGCAAGTCTCAGGAATTCTCCTGCCTTTATCTCCCTAGCTTGCATTACAAGCCCAGCTTTTATGTGACTCCCTGGAGATCAAACCCAGGTCTTAATGCTTGCACGGCCAACATTTTATCAAACTTAGTTATCTTCCTAGCCCTGCAGTTAATTTGTCTTAAACGTGTCCAGTGGCTTGTTTTCCTGTTTTTGATATGCTCTAAGAATATAAAGAGAGTTGGGTACATTAAATCGTATTCTTCAGAGACAGCATTCTGTAAGCAACTTTGGTGTGCAAGGAATTGAATGACAGGTAGAGAATAGGGAAAAATTGTAGGGTTGATGAGGTCCTGCATCTGCTCTGTCACAGGGCTTAGGAAGGCAGGATGTAGGAAGTTTGAACTTACCCCACACTGTCACTGGGCTGGTATAGGGAGGCCCAGGACATTACTCCAGGGGTGGGGAAGCACAGTCTGAGGTGTGGGACAGCCAGAGCTGGCTTGGGGGTTCCTGGGCCTGTGACACAGCCGAGGACGTCTGGTTCTCAGGCTCTTGGACATCCAGGCATTTCTGGGAGCCGCAGAAGAGCTGAGAACAGGGTGGGGGCCTGCGGGCTGGATCTTGCCTAGTACTGGGGAAAAAGGGGGGAGCTCTGGCTGGTTCCATAGGGGAGAGTCTTTGGCTTGACGGTGGGCGAAGGCCTTCTCCATGGCTCCCCACAGCGGATCCCAATGAAAAGAGAAAGTCTGTGTTTTTGAGATGTTTATTATCATGGCAGAAAGTGGATGAGTAAAACCATACCCCACTTCTCAGGGCATCCCTTAGGTTAAATACCTTTTGCAGGGAGGAGTGTCTGGGAAGGAGAGTTTATTTGCTAAGTCGTCCAGGTCTTTAGATACCTCATTAAAATGGAGATCTGTCTTGAGCCTATGTGACCACAGGTCACATGCTCTACCGGAGGGGTTTGGCGCATTGCCCTTATGTGACTGATGGCCATAAATCTATGGAGGGCTGTGGCTAGTGACAGGGGTCTGATGCCTGGGAATCAGGTGAAGGGCTTACTATCCCTTTAGGCTCACTGGGGTTTCTAGCCTTCTTTCAACCAGGAACCAGGCTACCTTTCACGGTTCCACAAAAAATTGTTCTGGGAAGGGAAAGTAGGGGCAGAGTTGCAGAGGTCAGATTAAAGGCAAGACCTTGAAAGGGGACTTATTACTACAGAACAACTGTGCAGTAGGCTGGAGAGATGGCTCAGTGGGTAGGAGCACTTGCTGTCAAAAATACAAGGACCTGAGCTCAAATCTCCAGAAGGTGTGGAAAAGCCCAATGCTGAGTATGAGTGTATGTAATCTCAGTACAGAGCAGATGTGGGGCAGAGATAGGAGAAACCTTGGAAGCCAGAGGGTCAGCCAACTTGATGTGCACAGTAACAAGACAAGAAGAGATCCTGTCTCAAGCAAGATGGAATATAGATTCGGACACCTGAGATTGTCTTCTGACCTTCACATGTGAGATGACACATGTGTACCTCAGTCACAGGCAAACACAAAATATAAACATACACGTGTAACTGTGTAGTGTATCAGTCTCTTGGCAGTGCTGATAGGTCTTCATCTTTCAATCCTATGAACTAATGTTTGCCTAGAATGTCTATAATTTTCAGACACAATTCCTTTGATTCAGCTGTGCAGATGCCCCAGTGAATATCTTCCTGGCCTGCTTCAGGAGATAACAGGTTCACAGAGAGTCTTAGGTGACCAAAATATTTTAACTTGATCTAAGACTTGGAAAAACCTCTGGCCTCGAAAGACAGGGATCCTACCCATGGTTCATATGGCAAGTTACAGACTTTACAATGAGCTTTCATTATGACAAATCAATGTGACACAAACACTTTATTACTGTGTATGGCTCCCTCCTCCTTTGGAGTCCTGTCCTAAAAACCTGGCTGGCTTTAGACCAACTGGCTAATTACTTGTGCTGTAATGATCAACCTGCCTAATTTATCACTTCTTTGAACATTTAATTAGCCAGCAGTGCAAGACAATTAGGTTCTGAATTAGGATAAATTAAACTGCTAGCTTAGCAGCTCTAAGGACATGGAAACTATAACCAATTACATCTGCAAAAAGATTTGACAGAACCACCAAAGAACAAGAGTTTGACATGGGCCCAAGAGCAAGATGTGAAGATATTCTGGGGAGTCACATCGAGATGGTTCTTTTAGACCAGAAAAATAGGGAAATGGGGTACAAACTTGGAGAACAGGGTCTGACTTTAGATTCTGTGTGTGTGTGTGCGTGCGCGTGAGAGAGAGAGAGAGAGAGAGAGAGAGAGAGAGAGAGAGAGAGAG
>NW_021624026.1:0-9757 GCF_004785775.1 Grammomys surdaster
AGAGAGAGAGAGAGAGAGAGAGAGAGAGAGAGAGAGAGAGAGAGAAAGGAAGGAGTGAAGGAAGAAAGGAAGGAAGATCTAATTGCTTTTGTTGAGTATGGTCAGAGGAGGTGATTTTGAGTTTGGTTGTCTCCTCTCTCTTAACCACTATTTCTTTTCCTTTAAGTGACTTTTGAGCATCCCTTAAGAGCTCTGTTCCTCAGGTATCTGAGAGCTTTAGTACAGTGTGAACAGGATCCTCTGAGATGCTGTAGGGAGGAGAAAGAATGGCTCCTATGAGTCAAGTGTTAGGAAATCTGTCTGCCACATTGTTCTAAGACATTTGCAACATGTGCTGTACCATGCAAACTCTGAAGTAAATGCTGTGTGCTCCACTTCAGTCTTTAGTCCAGATGTTTGGGCCTTGGGACTGTTTTTCCCATAATGCTTCACAAACTTTGAGAAATGTTCTTGAACCATTTATACTTTGCTCTGAGAGTGAGCATCCTGTACCTTTTTGTATTTTTCTTGGTGTCAATGTAATCTTTGTGTCACACTAGACAGGACACACAATTCTGTGTGAGAATTGTGACCTGATGGTTAGGATCACAAGCACCTTGCTAGATGTCAAGTAGGCCATGGGGTCATGGGACTATTGACTTCCATGGCACAGTAAGCAGGAGAAAACTCTTCGAGCTCTGTTTCCCTAGGCTAAGCACGAAACCTTACAGTTTCTCCTCATTGGATAAAAAGCCTTTGTGCTTTTTTTGAAATGGAGATTGTTGGAGTGATGGAAAGGGTCTGGGTTAAACCTTCCTGTCATTTATCATGATCAACTTGAGCTCATTAGAGGGCACACATCCCATCCTCTGGGTCTGTGACCCCTGGATGACCCTCTGACAGTATGTTCAGCTCTCAGATACCCCTGACTGTGACAAAGCCTTTTTCTTAGTTATCTGATCTTGGCAAACTCTGAAACTGCCCCAGCTCTGCTGTAGCTTCCTCTCTTTACAGCAGAGGCCTGAATCTCCTGAGCTCGCCCTTCACTTCCTTTCTTCCAGCTGTGGGAATTAGGTAGGGTAAGGAGCATGGCTTTCACACACAAGACCCACAAGAGGTCTACAGCAGCTTGCTGTGTAATCCACTCTCTCTGATGTGTATCATCGTGAGTCTTTGTCCCAGGTTTCCTGTACATTCGTATTTCAGGCCTCAATTTACTACCAGCTGTGCAGTCTACTTTGGAACAGTTCCTGTGCCTTTGTATTTCTGTGCATTTAAAACCTTACAACTGGGCTTCCTACAATAGAACCATAAGTTTCTTGAAGGCAGAAACCATGTTTTATTCATCTTGGTGTATTAATAGTTCACTGTAATTGATCAATGAAGATTCATCAGACACACAAATTACCATGAATACCTTTTAGAGGTCAGATCTCTGTGACGTGTGATACATTATACAGAGCAAGCTCTGAGAGTGCAGAGCTAGGAAAGCAGAGAGCTGGACATCAGGAAGTAGGGTTGATCAGCTCAGTGGAGGTCACGAGCCTGAAATGCTGGGCAGCTTTTCTGGAAGGTCCTGCATGTGTTAGTAAAGCCTGGAGGGTCAGGGCTTGGATGGTGGGAGAAGATACTCTGTGCTGTGGGGAAAAGTCACTCAAAAGAAAAATTTAGCCAGCAGTAAACAGAAAAATTTGGCTGGAACAGCAAGACTAACACTGATGCAATATTGTTCTGAATGTGTTGTTTTGTTTTAACTTGACAATTGACTGAGCAATGGTGAGTTAGGGTGTATTTCCCTCCAGTCAGGGTCAAGTCAGATGCCCAGCTCACAATTGGCTACTGGGTCTCTTTAACTGCCTTTAACCCAGAATATGTCCACAACCTTTTGGTGAAAAAAAGTCTTTGTTTTTTAAGATTTATTTGTGTGTGTGTGTTTAGCATTTTGGTTGTGAAGCAAGTGCATTCTAGCACCCAGTGACGCCAGAAGAAGGTGTCCAGATCCTCTGGAACTGCAGTTAAAGACAGTTGTGAACCATCATGAGGGATCTGGGAAGGGAACCTGTATCCTCTGGAAGAGCAGCAAGTGCTCTTACTTGCTGAGCCCTGTATACAGACACTTGGAAAGAAGTTGTAAAAGGGGAGACTTAGCTACACTGGGATAAGCCTGTAGCCTTAGGACTTGGGAGGCAGAGGCAGGAGGATTGTTGTGAGTTTGATTCCAGCCTTAGATTGGCTTACATAGCAAGTTCTAGGTAAGCCAGGACTACTTAGTTAACTCAAAAGAAAATAAAAACGCAAGCACATAAACCTCTCAGTCCTAAATGAGGCATCTGTATCTTCCCGCCAATGCCCGTGGGGCAACATGGAATGACTGGTGGACAGATCCTAGGAGCTGGAAGTAGGAAGGGTTAGAGGGCGGGAAGATGGGATAGAGGTAGGAGGGATGAGCATGACCACAGTGAATCACATACACACAAAACTGTAAATGTGGAAAGAGTAATGAAAATGAAATGGAAAAGCTACACAGCCCACCTGCACCACCAAAAGAAACAATCCTCCTTTGAATAGCTCTTTCAAAAAGATCCATTATCTATTTTTATGCTTATGGATTTTTTACCTGCTTCTTCTTGTGCATGCCTGGTACCCACACACACCAGAAGATGGACCTGGAGTTACAGATGGCTGTGAGCTGCTATGTAGATGTTGGGAACCAAACCTGGGTCATCTCTGACGGCAGCCATTGCTCTTAACCTCAGCCATCTCTCCAGCCTGGGCTTTGTACTTTTTTAAATGGCAGTTTTAGGTTCAGATGTAAACTCAGTAGAATGTGCAGATGTCCTGCATTGTCCAGTTTCCCCCATTAGCCGTGTATCCCAGCAGCATGGGATGTGTGTTTGTACAGAGGAGCCTTTGCCATCCATGGCTCATTTTCAGTGTCACAAGTGATTTTGGTGGATGTGTGATGCTCTTATTACTGTGTGTTTGGAATCATCCCATGGCTTTAGAAATCCTCTCCTCTGTTTCCTCACTTCCTTCCCCCAAACTAGTTGACAACCACTAGTGTATTTAATATCGCCTTAGTTCTGCCCTTTCCCAGAATGTCATAGAGTTGAAAGCATACAGGAGTTTTGTATTGAAATTTTTGGTTTCTTTAAAAACACAGTATTGTGTGAATATGTTTTTTTTTTTTGTTTTAATCCCAGGTGTGAGATATGGGGTTGCTTTAGACTGTCAACAGCAGCTGACTAGGATTTGTCTTGTGCTCTGGCATTTTGCCAGCTGAAGATAGTTTGCATTTGGAATTCTGGGGACTCTTGAGAAAGAATAAAAATGTTAGAACCCTGAGAGGGGGTGGTGGCTACTGCTGCCCCTGCTGCTGCTGTTCTGTGTTGCAGGTTGCTGGTTGCTGATTGGAGATATCCTGACTTGCAGCAAGATTGGACTTGCCCCAAGGAAGTCAATGTCCCTAATCAGTAGGAATTGGTCTAAGGATATTGATGTTCTGTTTCCCCTAAAACCTTCACTCTCTCCTACCTAGTGTTATGGGGTTTGAAGGGATAAGGGTAGTAGGGAAGAGAACCTGATAAAGTAGCCAAAAGGACCACACACACTTTGCTTTTTCAGATTGTTTTTAATTTTCACTCCGTGATGTGCATTTAACATTCCCCTGTGTTTTCCATAACTTGGTGGGTCATTTATTTTCCTGCTGATGTACCACAGTTAATTTCTCAAGACTGTCTTGATTTCTTTCAGATGTTGACAGTTACAATAAAGCAGCTTGTGATGGCTAATCTTGATTGTCAACTAAATAAGATTGAGGAATACCTCAGAGATTAGTAAAAAGATATGCGGGGCGCCGCCTCGCCGAAAAGGAGAACGCCACGCTTCAGGATTCTTCTGGCAGCATTTTTATTACAGCTCTTTTAGTGTTACAGCTCTCTTAGATGGTAGTGTGGCGAGGGACCCCAAGCCCCAAAAGCTAGTGGCTTATATAGCGCTTTAGGAGATGTGCCGCACACTCATTGGCTCTTATGATGTCACCAAATTAGCATACTGATTTTCGCGCCTTGCGCAGGCGCACATTCAAGCAAGGCTCGCAAGAAGAACCAGGAAGCAGGAAACCGGCGCCATCTTCCGATGGCGGACGCGGCTCCTAACAAAGATACTTCAGGATTGTCTGTGAGGACATTTCTATAGACTCTTAGGTTCTAAGGCTCTGACCTACTGAGTGGATTAATCCCTTGATGGATTCATAGTCTAATGGTGAAAGGAGAACCTGGAGCATCCTAGTTAGAGGAGTAGGTTACTGAAGGTGTGTCCTGGGGACCAGTCTCTGGGTCCCTTCTGGTGTGCTGTGCTTCCTGTTACCATGAGGTCATAGCCACATCATCTACCTTCTCTCACCACTGTCTTCTGCCAATTGTGGGCCCACAACCAACAAAGAGACAAATACTGTGAACAGAATCTCAGAAATCATGGGCAAAATAACGCTTCCTCCTTTAGGCTGTTTGCTTGGGTGCTTTGACCACTTACATACACTGCTGCAAACACACAAAGGTTTCAGTGCAAACATAAACATTTAGACATGCTTCCAGCTTACTTGGATAAACACCAGAGAGTGCTGCTGCTTGATCACAGGATGGCTGTGCTTGGTTTTGTAGGATACTTCACTTTGTTTTCTGGGTTTTGTGGGTGGGGGCAGGGTCTTGGATGAGTAGGTCAGGCTACTCAGGAACAGGACATCCTCCTGCTCCTGTTTGCCAAGGGCTGGGATTACACTGAGAACTTTGAATTCTCATTAATATACAGTCAATGCCATGTGCTAAGGTAACACGTGAGAACAGCATGTATGGATCGAAGTGGAGAAGGCGGCATTCTCCTCTCCTGAGCTCTAGGCTTGGATCCATCACACTGCCCATCTCTAGTTCATCACATAATATTTCATAGATTGACGTGAGCTATAGCGACCAAACTCTTGATATCAACTCTTCCTTGGCTGGAATAGATGACAGTGGGCTTCCAGAGATCTGGTTCCTTTTTAACAAAAACATTTCATTATGCAAATCTTTTAATGTTAATTTCAGAATGTCTTACGTATTTGGAATGATATCTAAAATGAATAGTAAAAACAATAGAGTTTAAAAGAAGGCATCTTAACATGGACAAGAAAAGAGGTGCCAAAAGTCATGTAGATTTTAATTAATAATCTCAGTGTTAGCAGTGAGATAACTCCTTATGAATTGTTGGTCAGAGATGGACCAGATGCCCTTCAAACAATAAAAGCTATTGCTGATACAGTTGGATACCAGAACTAGATGCTAGGACCTTATTGTTGAAGACATCATATACTTTGATTATAGGACATGTTAAAAAATGGAACTGAGCCAGAAATTCCTTCCTTCCTGGATGATATTCATAGCACCAGAGATGCTATGTATTCTGGCTGCTGGAGGAGAATTGTTGCCAGCAGTCCTACTTGGCTGTGGACCCTGTGTACTACACTACCAACATATCAGGTAAGATGTGCCAGCTGATACAACAGTGGCATGGACTGTTATAGGAACAGCCAATAACTTTACAATTGGATGTAAGGTCCTCTCCACAGGAGAGAATTCATATGGGATACTCTAAGCCAGTAGGAAAACCTTTGGCTAGGAGGCTCTCAGGGGCTGACTAGGTAAACAACTGTGATTGTCTTTTTCAGTGGGTGTGACTGCCTTGTCAAGTTACCTTCCAAGCATTTCTGCTTCTTATGTGCATAGACCATTGTTGCTAGTACTATGGATGCCTTCCCTAGTAATGGAGACAAACATAAATGGATGGTGCCTGCTGCAGGAAAGACTCAGAAACAAAGGCACTGCTGAGGTAGCATGCTTACCCAGTGCTCAAAAACACTCACAGAGAGCTCACCCTTGTCAAGGCTCAGGGAACATTGTGGAAGAAGGGGCAGACTGAATATTAGAGATGGATGTATGGGGTGGAGTAGAGTATGAAAAATTTTTTCTCTCGATGTTAACAGGGGTGCCGAGTTACAGTCCCACCCAGTGTTTATGTAGGTCTGGAGATCTGAATAGTGGTTGTAAAATGAATTCTTATAACTGTAACAGTGAATTAATATGACAGCTGTATTTCTTTTTCCTTTCTTTCTTTCTTTCTTTTTCTTTCTTCTTTTTTTTTTTTTTTTTTTGGTTTTTTGAGACAAGGTTTCTCTGTATAGCTCTGGCTGTCCTGGAACTCACTCTGTAGACCAGGCTGGCCTCGAACTCAGAAGTCTGCCTGCCTCTGCCTCTGAAGTGCTGGGATCAAAGGTGTGCGCCACCACTGCCCGGCTGACGGCTGTATTTCTTTATCCTAGTGAGTTTCCAATAACCACATGGAAAAACCAAGAATTATTTTAAGGCTTCACCTCACTATCTGGGCAGTGTAATGATTTATACTAACCTTTAAAGTAGTCTGACTACCTTCCAGTGGAGTTTCCATGATACTGGCATTTTAGTATAGGTCTGGCTCTTTGGGCTTCAAGTTTGTTTCCATGGACACTCTCTGGACCCCTTCCTTGTGGCTCCAACTCCAAAACTCCTGCCTTTTCTCTCTCCCTTTCCCTCACCTGTCCCCCTACCCCTTCTTCTCCCTTTCCCTCCATCTCCCTCCCTCTCTCTTCTCTCCATCTCCTTCCTCTTCTCTTCCCTCTTCCTTCCTCTCCCACCCTCTCTGTTTCCTTCCCTCTTTCCCACCCCATTTCCCTCTCCCTGTATGGCAGAAGTACCGCCCTATCTCCTGTTTTGCCCAGCCATTGGGTGATGTCGAGAGTAGGGACTCTTATCTATTAGGAGCAAGGAGTTTGAATCCCCCGAGGGGAGAGGAGCGACAGGTCCTGCTCCACTCAGGGATCATATACTGGATTTGAGTGTGAGATCATCAGCTCCTCGAGAGGGAAGAGAGTACGCCAAGAGACAGAGGGTTTGTCAGTTACTTCTTTAATGATAATGCACAGCAAGCAAACAAACATCAATGCTAAGGCTATTGCTACAACAAGATATTGTCACATTTCCTATAGGTTGCCTCTAACAATATGCACAATTAACACACATAATAAGTTGTTAATTATCAAAGAAATAAGCATAGCAATAAGCACATCATTCATTCATGGATTATACTACCTGAGTCCTTTTGATGGTGTCAGGTTACAGGTACGAGTCCATGAAGGCAGGGTCAGGCTATGGCTTCCAGATAGTTGAATTGCTAATTTGACCTCGAAATGTGCTTGACCACGAAGAAGCTGGAGGCATTGGTCTCACAGTTTGAAGTCCCTTGGCCATGAAGTTGGAGGCATAGGTCTCTCAGTTAACTCTTTGATGACCTGGTGCTGAGGAGGCTTTGTCAGGAGGATCACGTTGGCCAGTCATGGCTACAAGTGTGATGAAGTGCTCTGGACAGGCTCCTCTTTTATGTTGGATTTGGCCTTACTCCTGACGTACATGGCAGATAACCACTGGTGTCTGGTTATCTCAGCACAGCTTCATTTCCAGACTTGCCTTTACAAGTACCAGACATGTCTTTACAAGTACCAGACTAGTCTCTACAAGTTTCCTATTACAAAATGGAGTTGGTCCTGTTTAAGGGCCTGCTCCTTACAGGTGATCAGCATTTATTGACAAGGCACAGAATAAATGGTAAGCATTGTTTACACAAATTTGAGACTGGACATTCCTTCTATTTATTATTGAATATTTTCCTTATTTACATTTCAAATGTTATTTCCTCTCCAGCTCTTCTCACCAGAAACCCCCTATCGAATACCCCCTCCCACTGCCTCTATGAGCCTATTCCCTCACCCACCCACCCACACACTCCTGCCTTCCCACCCTGGCATTCCCCTACACTGGAACATCAAATCCCCATACGATCAAGGGCTGCTCTTCCCACTGATGTCCCACAAGGCCATTGTCTGCCACATACACAGCTGGAGCCATGGGTCCCTCCATGTGTACTTTGGTTGGTGGTAAGATTGGACATTCTGGATATAAGCATTTCAATGCCTTATTGGGGTTGACACAAGATATGAGGCAAGAAAAATCAGCCTTTGAATGACACAAGGATAACCTTTACACAGTGCACAAAAGCATTCTGGCTACAAGAGGCACAAGGTTTTTACATTTGGATGGCAAATGTTTACTTTTGTCTGGCAAAGGCTTTAACCATTGAACCGCCCCCACTCACTCCTCACTGGAGTTTCAGAGCCAAAGATCTACCTTTGAGATTCGCAAGAGAATAGTTACACTGCCTGTCCCCAAAGAACACATTAAAGTGGTACTTGGTGATGAAAAGCAGAAAGATTTGAGCAGTGTGCCACATGGGGTAGAGGACTGGATAAAGGGTCCCATGACCTCAAGTCTGTCTTCAGGGAACAAATGCGAGCTTTAGGTCTAAACAGAGGAACAATTGGAGTAGGAGAGAAGAAGTATAATTAATCAACCATTTCTGGTCCTCCAAGGCAGCCCAAGGAAGTTTCTCAGGCCGTTATTCTTTAAAGGGGGCAGTCTGGCTCCCAGAAGATGATTATCCTGCTTCAGGCTGCAGCCTCCCCCTTGCAGCCTCAGCTCCTGTCCAGAGTGGAGGCTTGGCAGTCCTGAGGTGGCTGCTGATATAAGAGAATGATTTCAGCCTTGAAGAGGAAGGAGACCAGTTTGCTATTCTGCATTGTAGACACACTAGGGCATGCCTACGTGCAGTGGAGAGCGATGACCCAGTGAATGAAGAAGTCTGAGATGAAGGCAGAGAACACCAGGCTCTCTGTGCTGCTTTGAGATAGGCTGCAAGCCCAGGCCATGTGCTTCCTAGGAACCCATTTCTCAGTATGCAGCATGTGCCCCTGTGCTCTCTGTGCAGATGAGTCAGCAGGGTCACCGATTCCCAAGACCCTTCCTCTGCTGTGGGCATTACATTAAGAATAAGCCATTTTCCTGCCCCACCTTTTTCTTTGCCCATGATTCAAATGGTAACGTGTTTGGATGTGTATGAACTTCTATGTACAGGCTCAGAACTTAGAAGATAGGATGGGCTTATACTTTTAAGTAAGATTCTATTTCTTTCCTGGAACTCACTATGTAGATCAGGCTTGAGTCCAAAGCCACAGAGTCCTGGGATTACAGCATGCATCACTACATCCAGCCTTGATATCTTAAGATGTGTATCTCTTACATTTTCCACTGGATGTTTTAATAGGTAATATTGACATGTGAAAATAAATGCTAGTCCATTCTGTTTAGATGACCTGTGTTAAATATCAAATAGATCATTCTCTAACATGCGCTCTGACACATTACTTAAGTTTTCTGAATCTGCTCATCTGTGCAGCACACAGCACCACACTTCCCTCTCAGTGTTGTTGAGAGTAGTTAGTCAAACAGAGCTGCTGCATAAGAGTCTGACTCTGTTCTGTCAGATTCCTCATCTTCTGCTGCTGCCCTGAACCGGTCAGGCAAGTTCTGGAGCCTTCACTTCTCTCTTCTTAGACTTCTCCAGTGATCTACTCATGTTAGATGGTCCTCTGGGACTCTCAGGGCTGGCCAGCTGTGGCTGCTCTCTCAGAATGCTCACTGAAAGATGCAGCCCTACTGTGTTTCCTTGGAGAGCTCTTCTTCTCTCAATTTTATTTATTCAACACCCACTCTTCTTTTAGGTCTCCACTCCGCTGTAACTTGTTCTGAATTCCAGTATGGAGACATGTCCCTCATGTCAGATCACAATCTGATATCTTGCTTGCTGGTTTGTCCCT
>NW_021624027.1:0-17088 GCF_004785775.1 Grammomys surdaster
GCTCTTTCTTCCAAGATGGTCTCTGAGTCTTGGATGGTGGTGGTTGATACAGATGACCCATCCACAGCTGAGAACTCAGAATTATTGATACTTGGCACTTTTACCAGTTATGAGTCTCAGCATTAACTGCCATTCTCTCACTAAGGTTGTGGGCATACATTGTTCACCAAGGAGCAGGAACAGTAGCCTCAGGTGTTGCCACAGCACCTGCATCCTAGTC
Source organism: Grammomys surdaster (assembly GCF_004785775.1). NCBI lineage: Eukaryota > Metazoa > Chordata > Mammalia > Rodentia > Muridae > Grammomys > Grammomys surdaster. The sequence continues at coordinate 221 of NW_021624027.1, forward strand.
CCGGGGAAGTGGTAGTGGGGCCAGCACGGTCCCTGGAGAGACAATGCTGGCAATTGTTTCAAAACCTGGCTTGGAATGAGTGACCTCAGAAGTGTTGGGTTTTAAAACTAGTGTTTCTAAGCCTGTTGCAGGTTGTGCTTGGTTCACCAGGGACATCTGAGCTGGAGAAAGACATCATTGGATGTACTTGAGAGACCTGCACAGAGGCCACAGAGATGCTTCCTCCCACTCAGAGACCCCTCCCCTCATCTCTTCCTTTAGGATTCTTTTCAATTCCCAGAGAAAACAAACTGCACATAAGGATTAGAATTAATTTGGTGCTGATAACCTAAAGAAAAGTAAAGGAGTGGGCTAATCCCAACACTCAGGAGGCAGAGGTGAGTGGAACTCTGTGATTTCAAGGACAGCCAGGGATACATAGTGAGATCCTGTCTTTAAAAAAATGTACTTGACTATGACACTAGCCAATATAAGATGGGTGATAGAGGCTCAGCCATGGGATAGAAGGACCTGTCCTTGGTTGTATTCCTAAAGAGGAACAGAGGCACTTTGAGGAAGCCAGGAGCCATGCAAATGAATTATTTGCTCAAAATACCTCTGATTATTTGCTCATTGACTCACAGATATGGTGACAGAGGACCTTGTTTCACTGAGCTGTGTGTTAAGAATCCTTCAACTGTGCTAAAATCTATTAAGGAAAGAAATAAAAATCCTGTCTTCTTGTCAACAAGCAAGTTGAGGCCTTCAGGACATTTTCTAATGTGGATCCCTTTCCCTGAGGACAAACTCTTCTGAAGCAATAGACTCCAGAGACACAGCTTTTGATATTGACTTACTGGTGTTCAACAGCTCAGTCTGGAGGAAGACTACCCTGAGCAGAGGAAGGTAGATAAAGAGGTCAGACCCCTAGTACCATGACCACTTACAGGACAGAGGGCACCTGAGGAATAGGCTGGCTCCTCTAACTCCTGACATCTAAGTCTCTGCCAAGGAAGCTTGGGTCCCTTTGAACCGGAGGGTGATACAACCAATCTGCTTATAGGTCCTGAGCCTCTCACTTAAGCCTTGCCTCCATTTCCAGAAATCTTTCCTCTTGATCCAGAAGTACAAAGAGAGGTGATATGTCACTCCTGAAGCCATCTGTAAATCTGAGAAGCAGTTTGTTTGCTTGCTTTTGCTTGCTACTCTGGCCTGGAACTTACTTTTGTCGACCAAGGCTGATCTTGAACAAAGGATCTACCTGCTTTTGCCTCCTGGTTTCTGGGACTAAATGTTTGAGCCCAATGAGGAATAGGTTTTTGTCAGGTGTTCTTCCATATCCTTGTCTACTGTTGGGAAGAGATTTATTGAGCTGCATAGTAATCTTAAAGATGCTAATTCTGTTTGCCTTTACTTCTTCTTCCAGTACTTGCCTTTGAGCTTCTCAAACACAGAACCAAAGGGCTGTCCATCCAGTTCCCTTTACAGCTAGCCTTGGGATCACTGCTTATGCTGTCCTAGAACAGGAGAAATCACTGCCTCCTCAGTGGTCTCCTATGCCAATCCCATCAACAGAGAGCCCAGATTCCTCAGCTAAGGGTGTAACTGGCATACAATGACAGTTTCTTTGGTAGCAATTGCTTTTCAAAACACAAGGGCATTAGATATGCGGCCCAAAGGGGAATCTGCTTGTGGCTCAAAGGGAGATGCTGGTTCTGGGTCAACATATCAGGACAAGTTCAAAATGGTTTAAGAATGATTTTTAGCCAATATCCTTATGTCCAGAAGCTGGCTATGTATAGTACTGGCTCTCTTAGGATGCATTATCATGGCTTTTCTGAGCTTTGCCCTGTCTGGGGCCATTGGTTGGTGAAATGATGTTCCTCTTGCTTAGACCCTTTTGGTAGCCTTCTGGTAGGATTCATATCTTAATGACTACAGCAGTTTTAAACTGAAGTTTGATGCCAGTATCCCAGACAGTTCTGAACACAGGGGATCCAGGCCCTCTTCAACAAACAATAGACAGAATAGGAGGAGAGTCTCCCTGTCCCTTGAATGAAAGTAGTCCTAGAAACCTGATTATTTTCCTTCAATTTCCTTGAATGCTGACTTTCCTTCTTTCTCCCCTACTCACCCTACATCTGCCCCCTCCCCTCTCCCTTCCCACAGCTTCTTTCCAACCCACTTCCCTCTCAGCATCCACTTCCAATATCTATTTTTTTTTCCATTCTGAGAAAGTTTCAAGCATCCTCCATTGGCCCTCCTTGTTATTTAGCATATTTGGTTCTGTGGATTGTAGCATGGGTATACTGGACTTTAAGGCTAATATTCACTTATAACTCAGGTCTGATGATATTTTCTTTTCTTTCTTTCCTTTTTGTTTTGTCTTAAAAGCTTACCCAGAGAAAGGCTCAGGACTTCCTTGGGACCCTGAACAACAAGTACAGTTGCTGGCTAGTTAATAAAGACTTTCTATTGGCTTAAACCAGTATCCTAGTCTTCTCTGATCTAAGTAGTCTACACCACAACAACTGGACAAAACACCCATTGTTACTGAGGGTCTGTAATGTATTAGAACTCCAGGGACTATGAGTGTGTATGCCCTTATTAGTGGGAATATCATGGACTATGCATGCATATTCCCTTATTATCCCATTCCTATTTTAACCTTCAGCACCATGTCTTCTGGTGTGCTACCATGCTTCCCTCCATGATGATAATGGAGTAAACCTCTGAAACTGTAAGCCAGCCTGAAATAAATATTTTCCTTTATAAGAGTTGACTTGGTCATGGTGTCTGTTCACAAAAATGCAACCTTAAGACAGAGACTTTCCCATAACTATGGACATTGATGGTTTAGATATTCCTGTTCTTGTTACGGTTCTTGTTCATGTTCTTGTTCTTCTGGTTCTTATGCCTCTTGTTCTTGTTCTTCTCCTTCTTCTCTTTCTTCTCCTTCTTCTTCTTCTCCTCCTCCTCCTCCTCCTCTTCCTCCTCATTCTCCTTGTTCTTCTTCCCATTTTTCTTATTGTTCTTCTTGTTCTTGTTCTCTTGTTCTTCTTCTTCTTCTTGTTCTTCTTGTTCTTCTTGTTCTTGTTCTTCTTGTTCTTGTTCTTCTTGTTCTTGTTCTTCTTGGTCTTCTTGGTCTTCTTGTTCTTCTTGTTCTTGTTCTTCTTGTTCTTGTTCTTCTTCTTGTTCTTCTTGTTCTTCTTGTTCTTCTTGTTCTTGTTCTTCTTCTTCTTCTTCTTCTTCTTCTTCTTCTTCTTCTTCTTCTTCATCTTCTTCTTCTTCCCCTTCTCCTTCTTCTTCCTCTTCCTCCTCCTTTTTTCCTCTTACTCTTCTACTCCTCCTCCTACTCCTCCTCCTCCTTCTCCTCCTCCTCCTCCTTCTTGTCCTCCTTCTTCTTCTTTGCTCATTTTTGGCAGGTGGTGTTGTCTGCATGCTGAGTTTTACAGCCTGAATGGTGCTTCTTTCATGGACTCAGTTATGTTAAGATCTGGAGGCCTCCTAAGTTCTGGGGCCCTGTTACATTATCGGTAAACAAACTTGTAAGGTGACTTTATGAGGAGCATCATGAAGCCTAGAAGAGAATATTCCTAGAAACACAAGGTTATGTATCATTTGAGCACACAGTGGTACAGCTGCTGGCACAACAGGGACCTGAGAAGGAGTTAATGATAGTCAGAGGAAGAATGCTGATGTCTCCTCATGAATGAACAACTTCGATTCACCCACTGCTGTTGATGCATGGTCTTTCCAGTCATTAGACACTTGCTGCAAGAAGAGCTTGAGCAAACAGCATCTTTATCCCCTTCTCTAAGTTTCCCCTTCTGCCTTCCTTTTCTTTGTGACCTTGCTGTGTCCTGGAGGACAACCTCCCAGGATACAGATCCTATACCTGCAGATTCTCTCAGTCAGGGGACCACATCTGGGTGAGTGCTTGAGAAAGGAACCGCAGACCATCTGGACCACAACAATTCTGCCTCTGGAAGAATGGAAGGTTGAGTGCTTAGCTACATGGAATTGCTTTTTTCACACTGACCTACAGAGTCAATTAAGTAGTTTCAATTAAAATCCCAACCAAAGGGGCTGACTTCCTGGCTGAGGCCAAAGAATCACACCATCCATTCTACATGAAATCAGGACATGGGGTGTGACAGGCACCCCTCGATGAGTACCCCAAGAACATATTTAGTGGTGCCAAACATGCCTCCAGAAATGAAGACATGCTGTATCAGACCATAGGCAACAAAGTGTTTCCACTGACACACAGCAAGTCTGGAGTGGCAGGGAAGGTAGAGTTCCACAGTGTCCACCTAAAGTTACATGCCTGAGTCTCTGCAGAATCCTGAGTGTGCAAAGGAGTTGTAGGCCCCTTCACAGACACAACCAACCCAGAGCCTGTCTGTGTGGGAAGTCTCTCTGCAGTTCCTGTGTAACCACAGAAACCTGATTGAAAGTTTCAAGATCTGCTTTTGTTCATCAGCCTTGCAAAGAGATACACAGGAGGTGTATCTCTAACATGAAGGAGAAGACCTTAGAGCCCCTGTACCAAATATACTCTGAGCTTTTGTAAATAAATTAGAGTCAAATTAACTTGCATCATGCTACAAAAATCAACTTTCCAATGCTTGATAAGTACCTGAGACAAATTGATGTTTTGTGAGAAACAGAGATTCATTTGATTCCAGTGTCAGAGACATCATCCAGTCAATTGGCTTTCTTGTCTGGGGGTCTGTGGTAGAGAAAAGCCCACAATGGGAGGCATGTGCTGAAGCAGAGCCGTTCAAGGTCATGGCAGAAGAAGGGAGGACAGAAAAGGGCACTGTATCCCAAAAGATCCATCCAGGGCATGCCCACAGCATCCTAGCTTCTTCCTACTGAGTCTTACTTCCTAAAGCTGAGCATCTACTCACAGCAGCACAGGCTGCTTACAGCCTCGTTCAGAAGCTGGGTGTGGAAGTGGAGGTCTGGGACCCTAGAACTTCCAGCCTGAGGCTGAAAGAGGAGAAAAAAATGAATGCAATCTGGGTTTCTAAGCAAGTTCACACCAAACCCATGTTACAGAGTGACACCCTGTCTCAACACTTCTTAGCACCCCCAAAGATCAGTCCCTAAAAACAGGTTACTGTGACAATTGTATAAATGCTGTGCACTGTCATTTCCATAGACAGCCCAAGCACTTGGCAGAGCTCTATCAAATGCTATGCTGACACTGGGTGTCTGTCAGTCAATAGGTCAATAATAGTCCTTGCAGGAGTATCCAAGGGGTGAAGAAATTCCAAGCATTGGACACAATCTCTCACAAATGGAATCTGCACAAAAAGTCATATATCAATTGGGACAACAAAATACTCACAGTGTTTTATAGGTCAAGTGAGGAAGTATTTCTTGAGACAATACCTTAAGATATTCATCAAGTTTGAAAAGAAACCACAAAGTGCTTACAACTAGGATATAACTCTGGCTGTCCTTCACAACAGAAGTGTGAGCAGGTGTGGAGATGTGTCACTGGATGGGAAGGCAAGGGAGGTTTTGATAACAAAAAAACTTAGAGAAGCATTTAATCTGTTGAAGCCAAAACTCTTATCTCTGTGACACTGCGATGTAGCTCAGTGGCAGATCATTTCTCTAGAGTGCACAAGGCCCTAGGTTCAAACCCAGCACAAAGGAGAAGAAAAATGAAAATTCTTTTATGTTTAGTGTATCTTTTTTAACATTGGTTTATAGTAACTCTGGCATCTTAGATAAAGTGGTGTTCTCCTGAGGGACCATGGTGTAAAACTGGACCATTAGTACTAGCTCTGGAGCAAATGTGGTAGATGGAAATGTACAAAGAAATGTTATACAGGAACCAATCAGAAAAATACTATGCAGTATGCTGTGTGTACAGTTTTTTGTTACTGTTTCTGGATACAGATTTGAAAGTTTGTTTTTCACATGTGTCTTTTACCTGTGTCTGCATTGATATGTACCATGCATGTACAGGTACTAACAAAAAACAACCAGGTGTCCAATTCCCCTGGAGCTGGAGTTAATTGCAGTTGTGACCTCTGGGTGATGAACTGGGTTCCTCTGGAAGAGAAGGGATCTGGAAGAGGGGAAGTTCTCTTAAGCGCTGACATCTCACTGATCCCTAAGACTTATTTTTACTTATGGGCCTCTGTGTGTCTTTGTACATGTGTATGAACATGCCAACAGATGCTATTAGAAAACATCAGATGCCCTGGAATGGAGTTGGAGGCGGTGGTAAGCAACCCAGCATGGGTACTGAAACCAAATGTGGGTCCTCTGGGAGAGCATCAGTGCTCTCTTAACCACTGAGTCATCTCTGCATACCCCAACATCATATAATTTTAAAGGTGAAAGACAGAAATGTAAATATTTATTCTGATTCTGGCTTTCCAAGGCTTTGTTTCTAAGTGTGTAGCCAGGCTAGGAATCTTGGTCTGTCCATTACTGAAACACAGTCTTGAAGTGTGCAGCCAATCAGCAGGTAATAGAAAGATTTCTATGTAGAGCTTAGATTCAGACTCCAAACTGCCCTGCACAAGAGGACTTAGAATTTGATTCCTTACAATGGAGCCAGCAGCACCATGGCTTGGCCAAGTGAAGAAACAGAAGGCTGGTTGCACAAGCAGGCAATGTACCAATCTGTGGGTTCTCATGATGAAGTCTCTGAGCCACCAGCTCCACCCACAGAGTATATCTATGGGCCCAAGTGGACCTCACCCATTATCCCTGATTTCCAGGACAACCAGTGCTGAGTTCCACAGGAGCCACAACGCAGACTGGGTAAGATACTGACTGTCTAGGCCTGGGACAGGAGGGCAGTGATGGGACAGAGTCCAGGAGAAGTGACACTGTGGACTCACAGTGACAGCAGAGGGCCTTCAGGAAGAGATAGAGAAAACTGAACTAGGGTGGGAGAAGTCACTACTCTTCTGTTCTCACAGGAAACATGGGTCTGAAGATGCTTGAGTCCCGACTTTGTCTCCTGCTGCTGCTGGGACTTGTCCTAATGCTTGCCTCATGCCAGCGACCAACTCCTTCCCAGTGGTTTAACATCCAGCATATCTATAATAGTGCCTATCCTCGATGTTATGATGCTATGCGGGTTGTTAACAATTATACAGGAAGATGTAAGGACTTTAATAGTTTTCTTCATACAACTTTTGCTGATGTTGTTCGCGTGTGTGGCAATCCACATAAAACCTGCAAAGACGGGAAAAGTACAAATTGTCATGACAGTTCATCTCAGGTATCTGTAACTTTCTGTAAACTCACAACTCCAGCAACCAATTATACCCTATGCAGATACCAAACGACAGGAGCAGTGAAGTTCTACACAGTTGCCTGTGACAACAGAACTCAACAGGACAGTCCCATCTATCCAGTGGTTCCAGTTCACTTGGATAGGGTATTTTAGCTCCAGTGCCAGCACGTTGTACCTTCGCTCATTTGCTAATGCCAAGATCATAATAATGAAGAACCAACTCCTCTCTGCCCTGCACATCAGTACCTGTCCTCATGAAACCTGTCCCTGTCACTAATGTAGCTGAAGAGATCTTTGCTAAACAATAAACACCTTTGCATACTGATCTATATCTCTGGTATCTCTGTGTCTGACAGAAAGAAACGGGGGTGGGGGAAGAGAGGGAGAGAGAAAGAAACAGAGACATGGAGAGACAGGGAGAGGGAGGGTGGAGAGACACACACAAAGAAAGAAGTGTGTGTGTGTGTGTGTGTGTGTGTGTGTGTGTGTGTGTGTGTTAAGGCAAGTCCTCATACCAATTGAGACATCTACCAGTTCCTGGAAACAAATGAATCTCAGGAGAGATGGGTATCTTTCCAGAATGTTCCTACAGGACATCTTCCCTGAATCTTCTCTGTGGGAAGGAAGTGGCTGGGAGAGGAGACCAGGGAATTGGGATCTCAGTGAGGCTGTCCCTTACCCTCTCCCTGCATAGCTATCCTCAGGGGTCACTTGTGAGACCATTCAATGCAAACCAGGAAGGACAGATCCCAATATAGGGGAACAGGAATTCACACAGAAAAGAAATGAATAATGAGAGGTCCTTCCCTGACTCCTGAGGACAGAACTAAAGTTAGAAATCAGTGTCAGACAGGAAGGTATCATCACTTTAAGGACATGGGGGAGCTCAGCATCAGCAGGTGTGGCAGTGAGCCTTCATGCAGTGCCAGATGCAGAATAAATCAGATGGGTGACATCCTCAGGTCCCTACTTCTGTCTTTCAGTCTGGATTTGAGCTTCCATTTTCTTTCTGGGCTCCCAGATGCAGTACTTGGCATATCCTCCCCACTGGGCAGTGGTGGTACTTCATGTTTTCAGTGGTCCATAGTCATGGCTGCAGGGAAGCCACTCCTCTTGAGCAGGAAATGGATTTGTTTGTGGACTCTGTCCTTCTGAGTTGGTGTGGAATATTGCAGAGTCTAGCATGGCCTTGGTGGGGACAGAATGACAGGGTTCCTGCTCCTGGGACAGGACCAGCAGATGTGGACTGCCATGGCATGAGGCTTATTTGTATAATAATATACATATTTTCATGTTCCTATGAGCAATGTCCTCCCTGTTAACCTTAATGACTCCATAAGGACCTGAGTGAGACAGCATGAGTCTAGGCAGCGAAGGTGTGGCTAATGTCTTTGCAGAATGGTACAGACTGTGACCTTCAGCACAGCCTTTTAGGCTGTGGATAAGAACTCTAAAAAGATGAGTTGGAAAATACATAATTTCTTGACTATGTGAAAATTAAGAATGCAATATAAATTATGAAGGGCTTCATGAATTCTAAAAAAGAAAGGCAACTACACTATAAACCTGCTTTTCAGAAAAATACAAAGACAGGCACATTCCTGAGTTTAAGGTCAGCCTGAGACACAGCAAGTCTAGTCCGAGGTGTGGTAGAAATAAATGGTAATTTCAGGCCTAGAAATTTCAGGTTCCACTCAGCTAGTTTACCTTCTCTGCTTGACAGAGGCAGGCAGATCTCTGAATTCTTATGCAATGTTAAAAGAAACTATGTTCTGGCTGTTTCCTAAGAATTAAGGGGCTGGGGTCACAGGATGTTGATTCATAGTATAATAAAAAACAAACAAACAAACAAACAAACAAACAAAAAACCTAAAGAGGTGTCTAGAGATTTCCAGAGAAAGTAGATCTGAGAGGGAAGAAAACAAAACACAGGGAATGTAGGCTGTCAGCTTGGACCCACAATTTGACTTTGAGTGGTTTGTTTTTGTCGTTCTCAGACACCTCTTCTTTCAGAAAACCCTCACCAACCTGAGGCTGGTCCTTGGCAGAATCTGTACTTTTCAAATGAATGCTAAATTTGGGGAACTTCTGGGGTTCACATAATCCACTGACTTCAGATGAAATTGGTTACAGCCTGAGAGTCTCACTATATAGCTGTGGTTGTCCTGGGACTTACTTTGTAGAGCAGGCTGAACTCACAAACAACTTTTTAATTTTTACCATTAATTTTATTGTCTAATGCTATCTTTAAGACTTGGTAAGAAATAAGCTTTTGTCTGCTCAAGCATCTTTCAAGTCTGGTATAGATGTTAAGTTTACTTTAACTCTCCCGGTAGATCATGGTTAGATTTACCATCAAACATAGCAAAACTAACAGAGGAGGAACAGGGCTCTCAATGTGTGCTAAATTATCTAATTACCAGCAGAACTTAAACAGCAGGAAATTCAGAAGTCAAGCTTCCTGCAGAGTGTACAGGGGACAGACAGAGTAGTAACACAAAGGGGAATCTGTGTGTGTTTTGTATTGACAGGTCTCCCAGGCCTTAAGACAGAACCAACTGTGTAAAGGACAGGAATCCTTTAAGGTCAGACCCTGCCTTAGGGAGGTTAAGAAGAAATGATTTCCCAGCAGTGCTCACAGGAACTGTGTTAATCAGGGGCAGATACACCCTAAGATCACCACTCTGTTGTGCAGAATGTGACTCCTGGGAGGCAGGACTGGAAGTGTGGGTTCCAATCGGGAACTGATGCTCTAAGCCTGATAAGACTTGGATCCATGCAACAGAGTAGAGCAGGCATGATCGTCCACATTTGCAACAGGCATGCAGGGGCTGACGGTGTAGTTCAGTTGGCAGTGCTTGCTTACTGTGTACAGAATCCTGGGTCCTGTCCCTAGCACTGCATAGACAGAACATCCCATAATCCCATTGTCTTGTGGTAGAGACAAGAGGGTGGGGAGTCTGAAGCCAGCCTGGGCTACACTGTGAATCTGAGGCTAGTTCTCAATACCTGAGACCCTGTCTCCAAAAACAAAAGCAAAAACCAAACCAAACAAACAAATAACAGCACCAACCTTGTAGGCCATGGCATTTTCCTGCCCTGTATTCTGTGGTCACTTTCTCCCCACCATTTCCAACCTCTCCAGTCACATGCTCCAGCCACACTATCCATAGCCTTCTCTGCCTGGGAGCAGGGTGACTCAGAGGAAACAGGGAGGCCTATGTGCTGTCAGAATACTGTGACTGAGTTTGCTATCTCTTGTAAACAGCCATCTAAAACTTCTATTGGCTTTTAGCCAGCACCACAGACACCCCATCCTCTAGAGAGCTTCACTGTTGACAGCAGCACTCTCCTGGGACAGGGTCCTGTCTATTACTCTCTCACTCAAAGCCATTTTTCCTGGTTGCTCTTTCCTGTCTCTTGTTCTCTACTCACATACACTAACAAAAGTTCTCACTCTTATTTATTTATTTATTTATTTATTTATTTATTATTTATATATATTTTTAAAATGTTAATCAAACGCTTTATACGTTCGGCAATACTCAATAACAAGACAACCATACAATCAGAAATGTAACCCAATACCCAAACTAGATATACAAACTATCTTTGACTGGTATAGGTAGTTTCCATGTTCCCTTCCCCCCCTTCTCTCTCTCTCTCTCTCTCTCTCATCTCCTAGCTCTTCCTCCTCTTTTTACTCCTCTTCTTCTCCTTACTCCTCCCACCTTAGCTCCTCCTACATATCACCCTTCCTGTTAAGGTAAAACTTTTCTCTCAAAATACAATAGAGCATAACTATACCAATTTGTATCAGTAAGGTACAAGAAAGACCTAATACCCAGTCCATCATTTTGTTGAGTCACCAGAACCTCTGTCATCTCTCCTCACTAAAAGACTTAGCTCCGAACCTGGCTTTTTTCTTGGCTTTGGAATGAATGTCAGCTGAAAACCATCCTCTCAAGTATTTTCTCTCAAAGTAAATAGCCGGGATTGGCTATGAGACTATAAGTCTTCAATCCCATCAGAAATCCAGAATAGCCAGGATTGGCTATGAGAGTATAAGTCTTCAATCCCATCAGAAATCCAGAATGACTGAATTAGCTGAAGTTATGGGAAGCACAAAGCTTAGCTCCTAAAACTTAGCCAATTTATAGAGACCACTGAACACCTGGACAGTCCCTATACTACAGAATGTTGGAGCATCCGATCTTCAGCCTTCTGGCCCAGGATCATCTGACAGACCTAGTGATGCAGAATTATTAAGGGCTGATTACTCTGTCTTGGCAGATATAATCAATCTACTATTCTGCAAGTGTGTCCTTTTCAGGACAGTAATTTGTCTGTAGATGAAAAGAGGCAATTCTTGCCTAGTGGCTGTCTCACCACAACTGGAGTAACTCCAAAGACGCTCAATTTCTTCTTAGAATCCAAGACAGGAAGCTGTCAGGAGCAGACAGGTCTCTAATCAAAATGAACCTTAATGCAGAAATGTTTGTAACATCAATTCTGTGGACTTCTGACGTTTTAAAAACCAACTATCCATGTAAGGCAATCTGGACTGTTGTCTGTTAACTCCTCTCAGCTATTTCTAAATAAAATATAGAAAACACTCTAACAATAAACTCAGAGCCATGATTTGCTATAGGCCCTGAACTCACAGACTAACCATCTCAAATCAGTTTTAAAAAAAAAAAGTTAAAGAAGGACTGGGCCTAAGCCTTGTATTCATAAATGTGTTATATAGGCACAATGCCTATGAGAATAACAGTATTAATCTCACTTCTATATCAATAAGAAACTCGTACCAATGAAAACCTTAAATTTGAAATCAAAGTAAATTTTGTACCATTTAAGAACTTATAACTTCAGCTTAATAACGATTATACAGATTTCTACCAATAGGTTATGGCTATGCAATAAATCCTAGCTATTCCTCCCTGTTCCAACAAAATCACTACTTTTCCCTAGAAAGACAGCCCAATATTAACCACCTCAGCCCCCAAGACCAGGAAATAGGGGCACTGACTCTTCATTAACTTCTTCAAGCTGATTATGGGCGTTGAGATATTAGAAGAGGGGCAGTGGAGGGGGGAAGAGTAAATTGATAAGCCTCTGACATCAGCTGAGATCCCAGGACATCAGAGGTTCGAGCAGGTCTGCTCAGCTTGTTTGATGAGTAGATACACCAAGGCAGTATATTCTGCAATATACAATTTTCAAAACAAATTTTAGTATCAAGATATTTTTTGTTTGAATTCTGGAAGCTAGTCTTCTGGTGGCCTGCCTCTGCCATGTCTAATCCATATAATTCTGGGAGTTTCTATGAGGTGTGCTCCCATCATCCTCCCATTCGCACCTCCCTGCTCTCGAATTCCCCAACACTAGGGAATCCAAACTATTGAGTACTAAGGCCCTCCACTTCCACTGATGCCTGACAAGGCCACCCTCAACTACTTTTACAGGTGGAGCCATGAGTCCCTCCCTTTGTGTTCTCGGGCTGGAGGTTTTAGAATGGCTACTCCAGCTTGTTTCTTAGGATCATTTGCTGAAAAATTGTTTTCCAGACTTTTACTCTAAGGTAATGTCTATCTTTGTCAGTGAGGTGGGTTTCCTGTATGCAGCAAAATGCTGGGTCCTGTTTACATGTCCAGTCCATTAGCCTATGTCTTTTTATTGGGAAATTGAGTCCATTGGTGTTAAGAGACATTAAGGAACAGTGATTGTTGTGTCCTGTTATCTTTGTTATTAGAGGTGGAATTATCTTTGTGAGGCTATCTTTTTTTGAATTTGTTGGACAAGGATTACTTTCTTGCTCTGTCTAGGGTATAATTTCCCTCCTTGTATTGGACTTTTCCCACTAATATCCTGTGTAATGCTGGGTTTGTGGAAAGATATTGTGTAAATTTGATTTTGTTATGGAATATCTTGGTTTCTCCATCTATGGTAATTGAGAGTTTTGCTGGGTATAGTAGCCTGGGCTGGCATTTGTGTTCTCTTAGGGTCTGTATGATGTCAGTCCAGGATCTTCTGGCTTTTATAGTCTCTGGTGAGAAGTCTGGTGTAATTCTTATAGGTCTGCCTTAATATGTTACTTGGCCTTTTTCCCTTATTGCTTTTAAGATTCTTTCTTTGTTTTATGCATTTGGTATTTTGATTATTATGTGACGGAAGGAATTTCTTTTCTGGTCTAGTCTATTTGGCATTCTGTAGGCTTCTTGTATGTTTATGGGCTTCTAGTTCTTTAGGTTAGGGAAGTTTTCTTCTATAATTTTGTTGAAGATATTTATTGGCCCTTTAAGTTGGGAATCTTCACTCTCATCTATACCTATTATCCTTAGGTTTGGTCTTCTCCTTGTGTCCTGGATTTCCTGGATGTTTTATGTTTAAAACTTCCTGCATTTTGCATTTTCTTTGACAGCTGTGTCACTACTTTCTATGGTATCTTCTGCACCCCAGATTCTCTCTTCTATCTCTTGTATTCTGTTGGTGATACTTACATCTATGACTCCTGATTTTTTTTCCTAGGTTTTCTATCTCCAGGGTACTCACCCTTTGTGATTTCTTTATTGTTTCTACTTCCATTTTTATGTCATAGATGGATTTGTTCAATTCCTCACCTGTTTGGTTGTGTTCTCTTGCAATTCTTTAAGGTGTGTGTGCCAGGATCTGAACTTTGATCCTCATGATCATACAACAAGTGATTTTAAATGCTGACCAATTCCTCCTGCCCACTAGTTCTTTAACAACTTCCGTCTGCAAGTGTTTCTTCCTCATTTCTGTACAAGGCGGCTGCAGCCACTGCAAAGAATGAGAGTCTCAGTCTGAGGAGATGTAGTTTGGCACTGCACTTTAGAGGTGCTCAGATAGGGGTGTTCTGTCCCCCGAGTTCACTCAGGATACAGGTACCCATCATTCTCTGCTAAAACTCTCAGTAGGAATTGTGGTCACCACACAGGCCTGGATCTTACCTAGTTCCACACTTTCTGTCAGAGCTCAACAAAACAGCATGGTTATGTTGCTCAATGGTCACTTTAAGGAAGTCATCTCAAAAAGTATTGTGTAAAAACTTACAAAACTTAAGACCAGAATATTCTTGGAAAACAATCAACAAACTCAAGTGAAAACTGCTGGAATAAATTCACTTCTGTGGGGAACCTTTACACACAGGCACATCACATCCATCATGTACACTGACCCCACTTCTCCTTTATTTCACTGTGCCCTAGTGCTGCAAGCAATACCCTATTTTTATTAAGTCTTTCTGTCCAGTAAGGACCACAGCCTGGGATGGCCAGGTTCCTTTAAGGACTGGCTCCTAGTCACCAGCATACAGGAAACCCTGGAGAAGGTGTTTGGTGGCTTACAGTGGTGTGTTGTGTGCCTTGCTGATGGAGAAATTGAACAGTGAACATTTCCTTACCCAGGGCACTTCCTACAGAGGAAGGCCTGGTGGCCTTTTTTGGAAGCTGGAAGGAAATAAGACAATGGTATTTTTACAGAAGATGTAAAAGAAGATTCAGAAAAGATGTATTTTTTTATGCTTACCTTTAAAATAGATTTAGAACATAATTTGTGTAACCTGTGGTGGTGCATGTCTTTAGTCCCAGCCCCCAGAGGCAGAGGAAGGCAGACATTTATGAGTTTGAGGCCAGCCTGGTCTACACAGTGAGTTTCAGGACAACTAAGGATATATAAAAGAAAACATTTGCAGTAGGTGAATCAAGAATGTCCCTCCTCAGATCCCCTCTCTTCTTTGAGTTTCTCAGCTGTTAAATGTGAAGTACTATTTGTGTTGCTCTAACTGCCTTTCAGTGGGTTAATACATAAGCATCTTCAGTGGAAAGAGCATGCACTTTCTTCTCTCAGGGGTGATATTATGTTTTAAACACTCATGATGCAGAATCAGGCAGATCTCTAGATTCAAGGCCAGCGAGGTCTACAGAATGAGTTCCAGGACAGCCAGAGCTAAAAAGAGAAACCCTATGTTAAAAACAAACAAAAACAAATAAAAAAGTGTGATTTATTTCCTGATTTTTCAAACACATCTATATTGAATGTATATTGTTTCTCTAATTAAAAAATTAATACTCTCTAAATTGTCAACTTCTTAAGTCAGACGTCCTGTGTTCTTTTCTACTCCAGGAGCCCCTTCTTGTTGGAAAAGTTTCACCTTATTCATTGTTCTGGGCTTTTCTGGAATCCTTAGGAATCCCCAGGTTGGTTTCCTGAGAGAATGTCTGCTTGTTTAATTGAAGAAATCAGCTTCTTTTTCACAAGACACTACCTTTAGATAGCTGGAAATTTCTTTTTATTGCTTTTCGATATCTGCTTGGTAAAGCACAATATCCAGGAACCCTCTATTTTGGATTTAGTATTTTCTACAAGAGTCTGCATCATTGGCAGCCCTTTGGTTTCTTGTATCCCTTCTTTGGGAGGACAGTGGCGCCGGAGAGATGGCTCAGAGGTTAAGAACACTGGCTGCTCTCCCAGAGAGTTTGAACTCCACTCCCAGAACCCACATGGCAGCTCACAGCCATCTTTACTTCAGTTACAGGGCACTGGTTGCCTTATTCTTGTGTACCCCAGAGGGCAGTGCACACACACAAGGTTCACAGACATACATGAGGGCACGGCACCTATGCACATAAAATAACATCTTAAAAAGATCCGATGCAGGCTGACATTACTAGCATGAGCTGTGTATGAAAGCAGTGGTGGTCTCACTTGTAAGCTGTGAGATTCCATCCTGAATCATCGAGGAACAACTCAATTCCAGTGGGGAAACAGCAGGAGTGCTAGAAACGTATTCCCAAGTGTTTGAAGAATCCCAATTAATCCTGTGGCACTGAGGCATGATGGAGCATTGCCACCAATCCACATGGAGTACAGCTGTTATGGTCAGGAAGACTTTACAACAGCAATTTCAAAAGCCTTGAGGACTATTTAGAAAGTCAGGGAACCATCTGACTCAGTCTGGTTTGGTCTGCATCTCTCTCCTTTTAAATAGAAATTTCCAAGTTCTTTAAGGTTTTTATTTCAGTTATTTTCTGAGACAAGGGCTTATGTAGCCCAGATATCTAGGCTGAAGATAGCCTTGAACACCTCCTGATCCTTCTGTCTCCACCTCCCAAATCCAGGCTCATAGACACATCTACTACATTCTCAATGTTCTTCAATCCTTTATCTTAGAACATCAATATTACAGGACCCTCGTTCCCATCAGGTGTTCTAGAGCAGTGGTTCTCAACCTCTGTGTCACAATCCCTTTGAGGAGGGGTCACATGCCAGATATCCTGTATATTAGAGGTTGACATTACAATTCAAAATAGTAGCAAAATTACAGTTATGAAGAAGCAATGAAATAATTTTATGGTTTGGGGTCACCACAGCATGAGGAAGTGTATTAAAGGGTTCCAGCATCAGGAAGGTTGAGAACCACTGTTCTAGAGGGAGGGAGAGGTAAGATAATATTGATTTTATATTAGTCAAAAGTTACTGTTTTTTAGAAGAGTTAAAAAGGAAAGAAACAGAGAAAAACAAAGAAAGGAAGAGAATGAAGGAAAGAGAGAGAGAGAGAGAGAGAGAGAGAGAGAGAGAGAGAGAGAGA
>NW_021624028.1:0-3332 GCF_004785775.1 Grammomys surdaster
GAGCAGCAGAACCGGCCGGCCTTTACAAAGTAACAGAACCTGACGGCCGTTACAAAAGAAACGGCAGCTACAAAGTGGCGCCCAGACGTGCGGCAGCAAGAACCAGAGACCCAGTGAGGGACGTTACTGGAAGGAGGATCGACTGAAAATTCAGAGGTGAAACAGAGGTGATTGCCGCAGGAAACTGCCGTGTGGAGACCAGTAAGTCATAGTAATAATGGGGCAAGAAATAAGTCAGCCTGAACTCAACTCTCTGGTTTTGTTCTGTTGCTTGCTGTTTACGTGTATCAATTGTCTGCTTTTGTTTCGCTGTTTAAATGTTGCCTTTCATGTCCAAAAGAAAAAGAAACACATAGAATCCAAAATAGGACCAAAGGTTGAAGTAATCAATTTGTCAGAGCCAGATTGTGCTGACCTAGAGGAAGAGGCAGCCAAATATTTTGATCCTGAATGGCCTTCTTCCCGAAGGCCCCCTCCCTGTGCTCCTCCACCTCCAGACACTCCTGCTATGGAGATGGTGGTTGAAGATCACAGAAAGGAGTTGCAGGACAAAATTTCTTTTCTTAAACAACAAATTTCTCTCCTTAAACAACAAATAGAGTTAGAGGAAGAGTATCAGGACTTAATTAGTCAGATACAAAAACTAAAGACAGGGAAGAGGTCTCGAGCAGGCAAGGAAAATTCCTCAGGTCCTCGAGTTCCTCAACCTGGAGTCCAAAGACAGCCCCTGTCCTCTGGTTTCAGTTCAGCCACAGATCAGCCAGAGGAGGGAGAGGTTAAGGTTTTCCCTGTATCAGAGACTAGAGATGCTCAAGGAGTTGCGTGGAGACATCACACAGGGTTTAACTTTCAAATTATTAAAGAATTAAAAAATTCAGTGTCACAATACGGTGCCACTGCTCCCTTTACTCTTGCAATCTTAGAATCTGTTGTAGAGGAGTGGCTGACTCCTGGTGATTGGGATACTCTAGTGAGAGCAGTTCTTAGTGGTGGTGACTATCTTATTTGGAAATCAGAGTATCATGAGAATTGTAAAGAGACAGCTAGGAGAAACATTCAGGCAGGTAATGGTTGGTCCTTTGATGCCTTAGTAGGAGAAGGACAATTTGCTTCTAGTGATAACCAGATGCAATATGACCCAGGCTTATTCGCTCAAATTCAAAATGCGGCCATGAAGGCTTGGCGCAAACTCCCAGTAAAGGGAGACCCTGTTGCATCTTTGACCTCAGTCAGACAAGGGCCTGATGAACGATTTTCTGATTTTGTTCATCGATTAATGACAACAGCAGGGAGGATTTTTGGTAATGTAGAGGCAGGTATAGATTATGTGAAACAACTTGCATATGAAAATGCCAATTCTGCCTGCCAAGCAGCCATTAGACCCTATAGGAAAAAGACAGATCTTACTGGGTATATCAGACTCTGTTCTGATATAGGGCCCTCCTACCAACAGGGCTTAGCTATGGCAGCCGCCATGCAAGGACAATCAGTAAGAGACTTTTTGGCAAGTAGAGACAAAAAGGCCTGTTTTAAATGTGGCAAGCCTGGACACTTTTCAAAATATTGCAAAGCAGAAAATGAGTTAACCCAGAGACAGCCCAGAAAACAGCCTGGGCTATGCCCACGTTGCAAACGTGGAAGGCATTGGGCTAGTGAATGTAGGTCCAAGATAGATGCACAAGGAAACACCCTTTCCTATAATCAGGGAAACGGGAACAGGGGCCAGCCCCAGGCCCCGAACCAATACAAGCCAAAGCAGGCTTATGGGGCAGTCAGTTTCATACCGACAAACAACAACCCCTTTCAGAACTTAGTCGAGCAACACCAGGAAGTGCAGGACTGGACCTCAGTTCTGCCACCCACACAGTATTAACCCCAGAAATGGGACCTCAGGCCTTACCCACTGGAGTGTTTGGACCACTCTATCCAAATGTGTTTGGCCTGATAGTGGGAAGAAGCAGTGCTACTACGGAGGGACTACAAATTTTTCCTGGAGTTATAGACAATGATTATCAAGGTGAGATTAAGGTAATGGCCAAGGCAATACAGAATATAGTCACTATTCCTACAGGAAGGAGAATAGCTCAACTGTTGTTACTTCCATTGATTCCTACTAATCACAAATCTTCAGATTCTGAAGGAAAGTCTGCTGCAGATAGATTCTGGCATCCTAATACTAAAAAGAATTTTGCAACAGTCCTCTAGAAAGACCCATTAACTGGAACCTGGAATGGGCCAGATCCAGTGCTTATCTGGGGAAGAGGATCTGTCTGCATATATTCCCAAACGGCAGATGCCGCACGATGGCTGCCAGAGAGACTGATCAAACAAATAGACAATAATAACAAATCCAGGGAGGAGAAACCCCCTGAGAAGCGTATTTTTCCTTTACAGGAAACATGAAGATGCTTCACTGGAGCGAATCAACCAGTATACCTGACTTGGGAACTTCTCAGTGCGGAAGAAGACATCACCACCCGCACCTCCAGGGTGGCTCTTCTCAGTGCGGAAGAAGACATCACCACCCACACCTCCAGGGTGGCTCTTCTCAGTGCAGAAGAAGACATCACCACCCACGCCTCCAGGGTGGCTCTATTAGACTCTTGGTTCCCTGATTTATGATTTAGTGGTACATTGTTTAAACCCTAGAGAAAACCCATTACCATAGTTACTATAGTTGTGTTTTAGGTTTGAGATTGATTGGGACAGAAATAGGGATTTTCTTACTTGTTTTGTTAAGATCAAAGCTATGATCAGTTCTGTACTTATATAGATTAGATTTATAAAATAGTGTTATAGAATAGAAGAGGCTTATACTTTTTACTCCTCCAACAGAAGAAGTTATGTACTACCCTTAAAAAGAGTGTTGTATTTGCGCTAACCATTCAGGCATTGCTAAGTCTCTTGTCTCTCGGGTTCATGCTGCTCAACAAACTGATGGCTTTTGTACTACAACAGATAGACGTTACACAAATGAAACCCATACAGGTCCATTATTACAGGCTGGAAGTAGGGGACTAAAACCTCTGTCATCAAGACTGACGAGGATTAACCCTTAACTTACGCGCTAAGCCGGATAGTCAATGATGGGTAAGAGAACACCTCAAGACCCTTGCCCCTAACTGGGAGGCCTCACCATCCTAAGACAGGAGCTCAACCAATGGCTGTTGAGTATCCAGAGACGGGAAAGGGAGGCTGGGGTCTTTTGTTCCAACCTAAGGCAGGCACGGTTTCCGTAAGTTTTCCCAGCCTTCCCTTTTGAAAACAAATTTAAAAAGGGGGACCTGTTGGGAGCCGACTCTTAGCCGAAAGTGGCTATCATCTTTACAGCC
>NW_021624029.1:0-2902 GCF_004785775.1 Grammomys surdaster
TCTCTCTCTCTCTCTCTCTCTCTCTCTCTCTCTCTCTCTCTCTCTCTCCTTAATATCAACAGTGACTATAACAATAATACTGATAAGACCTATTTTCATACCAAGTATTAACAACTGGTGTCTTTCTCTTTCCAATTTTTACCACAGTTTTCTTGGTTTTTATTGCTTTTTCCATAGAAATTCTTAGTTTTTTCTTTTTTTTTGCTGTTGTTTAACATGTTAACAATATCAAATTCTATTTCTACAGTACAATTTATTGTCTTTGTTGTTTTTCTGTGTGCATATACACTGTAGTTGAGGTTCAAATTTGAGGTGTTTTTTACATACTAAGAAAGCATCCACTCACTGAACTGCGCTACCAGCCCTAATTAGTTTCTTGGTAAATAATTTAGAGCATCTATGTATGAAGCTAGGCTCTATTAATTAGAGTAAAGTTGGATTGCAGGTACCAAGGTAGGATTGGCTTTTGGTAAAATATGTGAGTCCACAGCTCTATGCTGCCCTAGAATCGTGACTTTTGGTGACCATCTCACCTTCTTGGTGTCTATTCTCTAGTTTCTCCTTGAATCAAGCATCTGTGACAGTTTGTGCATTTTCATTTTGCCAAAACTGAGTTTTCATAAATGTACTAACCAAAAAAAAATTGTGTAGACAAAGTTGACTGAAGGTGAGGAGTCCAGTTACAATGAGAAATCATTATTCAGTTGCATCAGAAGAAAGACATCCATGTCTCTGTGGCTCGAGCAAGGTTGATCAGGATAGTACATGGCGTAGCTAACTTTCAGTCTCCTTCCATGCTGACTGGAGTTTTTTTTTAAAAAACTGTGGTTCAACAGTCTTTATGGCATAACTTCAGTAGTAAAATTTCTAGGCATTTTGTGAAGTTTCAGCATCTGTGTGCCACCATTCTGTCACCCCAACTGGCTTTATGATAGCTGCAATCATCTCAGAGTAAAGCATATCCTCTTCATTCTGGTCTTTGACAAATTCACAGCCGATCAGGACTAGCTGTCAATTCCTCTGATCTGAATAGAGATTTAGTCATAGGGTGTCCTTCCTCTTCCTGGTCATTTGTATCTTGCAGCTACACCTTTAAACATTGCAGTTAGCTTCAGATTTCTTCTCCAGAGTGTCTGGTTTCTCTGTGTTTTCATCCACCATCCTTCAGGATGCGGCGAAGCCAATTGCACTGATCTTGATGCTGATGTTGGCTGTGCCATCCATCTGCTCCATTTGGACTCATCTCATTCTTCCGGCTTCTTGAGACTGTGAATTTACAGCTTTTCATCTTCTCCAATGTAAGAACTTAGTGTGAGAAGCTTCCCACTTGGTAGTATTTTAACACACTCTTATAAATTGTGTTATACTTTTTGTCATTGTGCTGTGCTTTCATTTTTGCTCAGTTCAGTACAGGTTCTAAGCCCCCTCTTCGATAGCTTTGCCCCTGGATTGTGAGACCCAGGACTTATTTAGCAATCCGATGGCCAAGGGCTTTAGGTATGATGCCAAAAAGGGTCAAGTCCTTGCACTGCAGAGAAAGAAGGATCCTTAGAACTTGATGGTTAGCTATTCCGGATGCCCCAGTGAGCCCAGAATCACGATCGATAGTAACTCACCTTTCTTTATATGACAATCGGGTTTACTGTTACAGGAACAAGAAAGCAGTAAAGATATATTAAAAAAACTAATAAGTCAGAAAAGGCTGTATGTGCACTCGATGGAGAGCTAGGAGAGAACAGAAAGTTTCTGGTTAGAAAGATGGGATGTCATGTGTCCTTTATTTCTCCTCCAGTTCTGCTGTCTCGTGACTGAGGCTACAATGGTTGTCAGGGCCGCCTCTAGCTGTGATGTTTTGTGAAAAGCACCATGTCAGTTATGCCTGCAAAGCATAATTTTCACGATGAACTCTCAACCTATGTCTTCTGTAATTTTATTATTTCAGCCTTAAAAATGAATATGTAAACCGAGGTCAAAAGGTCTGTGTCTTGATAAGAAAATTGATTTAGAAAGCTAAAGGCATGGCCCTCGTTTTCCCTGACACAAGCCTTCCCTTAATTCAAATATCTGACATCAATCCAGCTGAGTTTGGAAGTGAAAAAGTTTGCAGTGGTATGTTAAATTTCTTTATCAAAGATAATGTTCAAAATTTCATACTCAATTAGAGCTGGAGACCCTTCACCCTCTTATTCCCTTCATTGTGACCAGTGAGGGAGCTCTGTAATATTCTCCATCAGTTGCAAAAAGAAGCTTCTTGATGATGCATGATAGCCACATTAACCTATGGATAAAAGCAGAAGTATTTATAATAGTTAGAAAGTATATTAGTTTAAGCAGTTGGCAGTGGTAGGGTCTTCTTCAGTGTCTATATCCTCTCCAGCCACTAGGAGTTGGCTAGGTTTGCCATGCCAGAAATGAATTCCCTTCTATTGAGTAGACCTGAACTTCAATTAAAGAGCATTTGGTTATCTTTCAAGTGCTACTATTGCACCACTGGGGATATGGTGCCTGGCCAGTCACTGTGGTTCACAGGTTTTATTGGTGGGCAGGACTAGCGATTGCTTTTCTTCTTTGGCAGCTTGCATGGCACCTTCAGAAATGATGAGTGCTGGTCCCCAGGGAGGAGACTTCCAGGCCACTTCTGGTTTATTTCTTCCAAGTCCTCTGCCTGAAGTATGGCGTGTCTTCAGCAGAAGGATCTTGTTTTCAAGTCCTGGGATGCAGCTGAAGACAAACTGACACTAGTCTATACTGTGTAGAGAACCTCCTGGGAACCTCCCGGACTACTGGATCAATAACTAAATGGTGATGGTGATAAGCAGGGGTTTGGTACCAAGTGTAGTTCAACTGTATTTAATCTCTCTCTCTCTCTCTCTCTCTCTCTCTCTCTCTCTCTCTCTCTCTC
>NW_021624030.1:0-3261 GCF_004785775.1 Grammomys surdaster
GCTGTAAAGATGCTAGCCACTTTCGGCTAAGAGTCGGCTCCCAACAGGTCCCCCTTTTTAAATTTGTTTTCAAAAGGGAAGGCTGGGAAAACTTACGGAAACCGTGCCTGCCTTAGGTTGGAACAAAGGACCCCAGCCTCCCTTTCCCGTCTCTGGATACTCAACAGTCATTGGTTGAGCTCCTGTCTTAGGATGGTGAGGCCTCCCAGTTAGGGGCAAGGGTCTTGAGGTGTTCTCTTACCCGTCATTGACTATCCGGCTTAGCGCGTAAGTTAAGGGTTAATCCTCGTCAGTCTTGATGACAGAGGTTTTAGTCCCCTACTTCCAGCCTGTAATAATGGACCTGTATGGGTTTCATTTGTGTAACGTCTATCTGTTGTAGTACAAAAGCCATCAGTTTGTTGAGCAGCATGAACTCGAGAGACAAGAGACTTAGCAATGCCTGAATGGTTAGCGCAAATACAACACTCTTTTTAAGGGTAGTACATAACTTCTTCTGTTGGAGGAGTAAAAAGTATAAGCCTCTTCTATTCTATAACACAATTTTATAAATCTAATCTATATAAGTACAGAACTGATCATAGCTTTGATCTTAACAAAACAAGTAAGAAAATCCCTATTTCTGTCCCAATCAATCTCAAACCTAAAACACAACTATAGTAACTATGGTAATGGGTTTTCTCTAGGGTTTAAACAATGTACCACTAAATCATAAATCAGGGAACCAAGAGTCTAATAGAGCCACCCTGGAGGCGTGGGTGGTGATGTCTTCTTCCGCACTGAGAAGAGCCACCCTGGAGGTGCGGGTGGTGATGTCTTCTTCCGCACTGAGAAGAGCCACCCAAGTCAGGTATACTGGTTGATTCGCTCCAGTGAAGCATCTTCATGTTTCCTGTAAAGGAAAAATACGCTTCTCAGGGGGTTTCTCCTCCCTGGATTTGTTATTATTGTCTATTTGTTTGATCAGTCTCTCTGGCAGCCATCGTGCGGCATCTGCCGTTTGGGAATATATGCAGACAGATCCTCTTCCCCAGATAAGCACTGGATCTGGCCCATTCCAGGTTCCAGTTAATGGGTCTTTCCAGAGGACTGTTGCAAAATTCTTTTTAGTATTAGGATGCCAGAATCTATCTGCAGCAGATTTTCCTTCAGAATCTAAAGATTTATGATTAGTAGGAATCAATGGAAGTAACAATAGTTGAGCTATCTTCCTTCCTGTAGGAATAGTGACTATATTCTGTATTGCCTTGGCCATTACCTTAATCTCACCTTGATAATCATTGTCTATAACTCCAGGAAAAATTTGTAGTCCCTCCATAGTAGCACTGCTTCTTCCCACTATCAGGCCAAACACATTTGGATAGAGTGGTCCAAACACTCCAGTGGGTAAGGCCTGAGGTCCCATTTCTGGGGTTAATACTGTGTGGGTGGCAGAACTGAGGTCCAGTCCTGCACTTCCTGGTGTTGCTCGACTAAGTTCTGAAAGGGGTTGTTGTTTGTCGGTATGAAACTGACTGCCCCATAAGCCTGCTTTGGCTTGTATTGGTTCGGGGCCTGGGGCTGGCCCCTGTTCCCGTTTCCCTGATTATAGGAAAGGGTGTTTCCTTGTGCATCTGTCTTGGACCTACATTCACTAGCCCAATGCCTTCCACGTTTGCAACGTGGGCATAGCCCAGGCTGTTTTCTGGGCTGTCTCTGGGTTAACTCATTTTCTGCTTTGCAATATTTTGAAAAGTGTCCAGGCTTGCCACATTTAAAACAGGCCTTTTTGTCTCTACTTGCCAAAAAGTCTCTTACTGATTGTCCTTGCATGGCGGCTGCCATAGCTAAGCCCTGTTGGTAGGAGGGCCCTATATCAGAACAGAGTCTGATATACCCAGTAAGGTCTGTCTTTTTCCTGTAGGGTCTAATGGCTGCTTGGCAGGCAGAATTGGCATTTTCATATGCAAGTTGTTTCACATAATCTATACCTGCCTCTACATTACCAAAAATCCTCCCTGCTGTTGTCATTAATCGATGAACAAAATCAGAAAATCGTTCATCAGGCCCTTGTCTGACTGAGGTCAAAGATGCACCAGGGTCTCCCTTTACTGGGAGTTTGCGCCAAGCCTTCCTGGCCGCATTTTGAATTTGAGCGAATAAGCCTGGGTCATATTGCATCTGGTTATCACTAGAAGCAAATTGTCCTTCTCCTACTAAGGCATCAAAGGACCAACCATTACCTGCCTGAATGTTTCTCCTAGCTGTCTCTTTACAATTCTCATGATACTCTGATTTCCAAATAAGATAGTCACCACCACTAAGAACTGCTCTCACTAGAGTATCCCAATCACCAGGAGTCAGCCACTCCTCTGCAACAGATTCTAAGATTGCAAGAGTAAAGGGAGCAGTGGCACCGTATTGTGACACTGAATTTTTTAATTCTTTAATAATTTGAAAGTTAAACCCTGTGTGATGTCTCCATGCAACTCCTTGAGCATCTCTAGTCTCTGATACAGGGAAAACCTTAACCTCTCTCTCCTCTGGCTGATCTCTGGCTGAACTAAAACCAGAGGACAGGGGTTGCCTTTGGACTCCAGGTTGAGGAACTCGAGGACCTGAGGAATTTTCCTTGCCCGCTCGAGACCTCTTCCCTGTCTTTAGTTTTTGTATCTGACTAATTAAGTCCTGATACTCTTCCTCTAACTCTATTTGTTGTTTAAGGAGAGAAATTTGTTGTTTAAGAAAAGAAATTTTGTCCTGCAACTCCTTTCTGTGATCTTCAACCACCATCTCCATAGCAGGAGTGTCTGGAGGTGGAGGAGCATAGGGAGGGGGCCTTCGGGAAGAAGGCCATTCAGGATCAAAATATTTGGCTGCCTCTTCCTCTAGGTCAGCACAATCTGGCTCTGACAAATTGATTACTTCAACCTTTGGTCCTATTTTGGATTCTATGTGTTTCTTTTTCTTTTGGACATGAAAAGCAACATTTAAACAGCGAAACAAAAGCAGACAATTGATACACGTAAACAGCAAGCAACAGAACAAAACCAGAGAGTTGAGTTCAGGCTGACTTATTTCTTGCCCCATTATTACTATGACTTACTGGTCTCCACACGGCAGTTTTCTGTGGCAATCACCTCTGTTTCACCTCTGAATTTTCAGTCGATCCTCCTTCCAGTAACGTCCCTCACTGGGTCTCTGGTTCTTGCTGCCGCACGTCTGGGCGCCACTTTGTAACTGCCGTTTCTTTTGTAACGGCCGTCAGGTTCTGCTACTTTG
>NW_021624031.1:0-1190 GCF_004785775.1 Grammomys surdaster
TCTGCAGAACGTGCCAGCACAGCAGCCAGTTCAACCTCCACTGCTGCTAGTATGGGCTCCACCACTGTAGCTTCTCAGGAAGCCTCATCTCCGTCCTCCACAAGTGCAAGGCCCTCCACCACAGTAGGCCCTTCTGTAAGCTCAGCTCCTGGCACCTCCCGGACTGAAAGTGCTGGTTCCACTGCGGGAACAGCTGTCACCCCAGCTTCTGGTACTTCCACATCTGGGCATTCTTCCTCAATCACCACAACCACCACCACCAAGGTAGCTTCTGCTGGATCCACCTCTCCTGCTGTGTCCACAGCTTCAGGGGAAAGCACCCCAACTGCCACTAATGGAACTCCAGCTCCTACTTCCACAGCTGGAGGAGCAAGCAGCCCAACGGCCTCCAGTGCAGCAAGCACAGGTCCTGCTGGCTCCTCACCTGAGGGACCTGGCAGCACATCAGCACATACTGCTGGAAGCTCCTCTCCTGGTTCTCCTGCTGCGCCCACCACTGGCACAAGTGCCCTGAGGGTGGTCTCTAGGTCATCCTCAGCCCCTGTCTCTTCCACATCTGGACAACCTTCCCCTACATCTGCAGGACCTGCCAGCTCAGCAGCCAGCTC
The DNA here is from genome assembly GCF_004785775.1 of Grammomys surdaster. Taxonomy (NCBI): domain Eukaryota; kingdom Metazoa; phylum Chordata; class Mammalia; order Rodentia; family Muridae; genus Grammomys; species Grammomys surdaster. Next base: position 609 of record NW_021624031.1, read on the forward strand.
AACCTCCACTGCTGCAAGTGTGGGCTCTACCTCTGTAGCTTCTCAGGAAATTTCTTCTCCGGCCTCCACAACTGCAAGGCCCTCTACCACAGCAGGACCTTCTCCAAGCTCAGCTCCTGGCACTGCCCCGACTGAAAGTGCTGGCCCCACAGCAAGCACAGCTGTCACCCCAGCTCCTCCTAGTTCCACATCTGGAAGTTCTTCCAGAACCACCACCACCCTGGTAGCTTCTGCCGGACCTTCTTCTCCTGCTGCCTCCACAGCTGCAGGGGAAGGTACCACAACTGCCACGAATGGAACTCCAGCTCCTACCTCCACATTTGGAGGAGCAAGCAGCCCAACAGGCTCCAGTGCAGCAAGCACACGTCCTGCTGGCTCCTCAGCTGAGGGACCTGGCAGCACATCAGCACCTGCTGCTGGAAGCTCCTCTGCTGGTACTCCTGCTGCGCCCACCACTGGCACAAGTGCCCCGAAGTTGGTCTCTAGGTCAACCTCAGCCACTGTCTCTTCCACATCTGGACAACCTTCCCCTACATCTGCAGAACGTGCCAGCACAGCAGCCAGTTCAACCTCCACTGCTGC
>NW_021624032.1:0-1712 GCF_004785775.1 Grammomys surdaster
GATGCACAGACACACAAGCACACAGACACTGTCATAGACACACAGACACATACACACATATAGACACTCACAGACACATACACAGATACAGACACATACAAACACACACACACACACACACACTTACATGTGCATGTGTATTCCACAAATACAGTGAGCAGTTCTCTTGCATGCATTCTTGAGCTTTGTGAGAGGCAGGATAGGCCTTCTAAGCAGATCCACCATGTCTTTGTAAAGGACACTGGTCAGAGTGCTCTGTGTGGTTAAGGAGAGGCTGTCTGCGTATCCTGCTGGCATCAAAATAAGAACCTGCCATTCTCTTGCTTACTAACTTTTCTAGAAAAGCAAGAAAGAAATGAGTAGGGAGACCAAGAGCCATTAGCAGTCAAGTACATCAAACCTAGAACTGGACTCATTACACACTGTTGTGTCACAAGAGCCTAGTAGAACACCATTTGGGAAAACCTTAATGTTTTCCCATTCTTAGATAACAAAACACTCAGTTTCCCCAATCTTATAATCATACTGTTAGTTATGACTTTTAAAGTTCCTCATCCCATGGATGTAAATAACTTAGGCACTTCCCCATCCTTCCAGCAATGTTGTCACACACTAGAAGTAGCACATGTACACTCTCAGCATGGCCTCCCCTACAGCTAGGGAACAGCTAAGGAAAGATCTCTCTCTCTCTCTCTCTCTCCCTCCCTCCCTCCCTCCCTCCCTCCCTCTCTCCCTCTCTACATCCCCCCTCTCAGGATGTACTGTCTTGTTGATTCATCAACACTGACTTTATGGCCTAAAGCATCTTTGTCTGGGTCCAGCCTTAACACAGGATTGGATTTCTCAAATGAAAGCAGGGGTATCTGGAAGGTGGATAATAAGTATACACAGACTACTTTTTGAGTACAAGCTGACAGGCAATTTTTCAAGACTTAAAGTTTCTCTCTCTTCTCTCTCACACTCTGCTTTCTTTCTCGCTCATTCACTTGCAGCTTGAGGCTGAATACACTCTGCATTCTCCTGTGCACTCTGCTTTTCTACAGTGAGATTTTCTTGAACTCCCACACTCCTACAAACCTCTGTGTGTTCCTGTTTTACTCTCACACACACTATTCATACACATCTCATACACATCTCATACACACTACATGCACTCTCCTTTCACTCATACATACACTCTCCATACACACCTCACATTCTTCACTCACTCTTCACATTTTCTCTTCACATGCTCTCTCACTTGCCCTCTGCATGCTCTTTCATTTGCTCTCTCTCTCTCTCTCTCTCTCTCTCTCTCTCTCTCTCTCTCTCTCTCTCTCTCCACATTCCACATTCACCTCCCATGCTCCCTGGCCTTTCTCTTGTCCCAGCCTTTTATTGATACTCCCAAGGTGGGTAGAAAAAAATAACATTGTATAATCATTGTCAAATCAAGTTCAAAAGAGTAACCACATCTCACAAAGAATTAATGATTACAATTGTTCCCCAAAGCTTCCCTATTCCCAGGCCTCTAGCCAAAATAATAATAATTACAAACTTATCATTATTTAACCTTTAACTTTTAACTTATTATACTTCAGAGCTCAGAGCTCTGAGGTCAGCTACTTGCATTTTCCTAATCTCTAATGATAAATGTCATGGGCAAAGCTGCCAGGCAGTGGCCATGAAGAATCAATAACTCAATAGTTCCACTAGCTTTCTACTTCTAGGCA
>NW_021624033.1:0-3512 GCF_004785775.1 Grammomys surdaster
CATTTTGGTTTATGGGAATAAACGTGTTTCTACGGAAGGATTCTGGTATGTGTGTGTGTGTGCGCGTGTGTGTATGTTTTTGCCGGCGAGACCACTACACGCGCGCCCCGCACATTTGGTGCCGAAAAACCCGGGAGAATTTACCATCGCCGGCACCGTTTTCAGAAGACCCCCGCTCACCATCCACGCGTGGAGAGAATCCAGAACCGTAGGATGGGGTAACGTTCTCTGAAAGATATGTTTCGATTTGATTTGATTCACTTCCCTCCCCAGTTGGCAGGAACGTTAGAGGCTTTCGCCATGGTGCTAGCAGCATCACTTTTTCTACTCCTGGTTTTTGTGAGGGTTCGGAGAATAGTACAAATCAGCATGTCAGAGACAGAGACAGGACAGAAGCGCTTAGGAATTCAGAAAGAAAAAGGAAGAAAAAGTATATTTAAGGAAAAAGGCCCTTCCAAAGACACACAGTCCAAGGAAGTGAGAGATGAGAGAAAGAACGCTCTTGGGAGAGACGGGAGGATAGGAAGCCTCAGAAAGAGATCTCTTTATCCGGTAAAGGAAGTGCCGGGGCGTGATGCCTCTGAGTCGGAGGGGATAACTTCCTCAGAGGACTCAGATGAAGAAATAGGTAAACAGTTACCGCCGCAAAATCTAAAGCAGGGGAAAACGAGAGATAGAAGCCGGACGGCCTCTCGGCCTGTAGCGCCCTCCCAACCTAATGTTCCCGGCGCACTTCCGCCTCATGTGGACGGACGCGGCTCAAGCTCCTTCCTTTCAGAGGAAGACAAAAGAAAAATGTTACAAGCTTTTCCAGTGTTTGAGGACTCGGGAGGAGGCCGTGTCCACGCGCCTGTAGAGTATGCTTCTATCAAAGAATTTGCTGAATCAGTTAACAAATATGGAGTTGATGCTAATTTTACAATTATGCAGCTTGAGAGATTTGCCACTATGGCAATGACTCCGAATGATTGGCAGAACACAGTAAAAGCTGCCCTCCCTAATATGGGACAGTATATGGAATGGAAGGCCTTGTGGCACGACGCTTCTCAAGCACAGGCAAAGGCCAACGCTAATGCAGAGGGCAACCAGAGACAGTGGACTTTCGAATTATTAACAGGGCAAGGACAGTATGTTGCTGACCAGACTAACTATGATTGGGGAGCATATGGCCAGATTTCCGCCGCCGCAATTAAGGCATGGAAGGCCCTCTCGAAAAGGGGCGAGGCTGGAGGAAATTTAACAAAAATATTACAAGCCCCCCAGGAGTCCTTCTCAGAATTTGTTGCTAGAATGACAGAAGCAGCAGGCAAAATTTTCGGAGACCCAGAGCAAGTCAAGCCATTGATCGAGCAATTAGTATATGAAAATGCCTCACCAGAATGTAAGGCAGCTATTGCCCCTAGGAGAAACAAAGGGCTGACAGATTGGATAAAGGTCTGCCGAGGTCTTGGAGGCCCACTGACTAACGCCGGCCTGGCAGCAGCTATCCTGCAGGGCCAGAGCTGCTCAGGTCCTGGCGGCCATAAAGTATGTTATAATTGTGGTAAACAGGGTCATTTGAAACGAGAATGTCGTACTCCTATACAAAAGAAAATCCCTGGGTTATGTACTAAATGCAGGAAGGGATATCATTGGGCCAATGAATGTCGCTCGGTTAAGGACATTCAGGGAATGATTATTCAACATGATCCCTCCCCTATAGAAAGAGATGAAAATATTTCAAAGAACGAATATCCGGGCCCAATGTCTCAGGGCCCCAAAAAATATGGGACACAAGCCTACAACCGGGGGAGATCTCTAACTACAGAGCTACTAGAGGGTCCACAGGGTTGGACCTCCGCTCTATCTCCCAATTCTTATTAATGCCACATGAGGGTGTGCAACCTATCCCGGTTGATTTTAAAGGTCCCCTGCCTGAGGGAAGCGTTGACCTCATTATAGGCCGCTCCTCTCTTACCCTGAAGGGGCTTGTGGTTCATCCTGGTGTCATAGACCAAGATTATACAGGAGAACTTCAAGTTCTCTGTTCTTGCCCACAAGGCATATTTTCTATCTCCCCTGGAGATAGGATTGCTCAATTGGTTATTCTTCCAAGTTTACATAATTGTTTTCCATCCACCGGGGCGCCAAGAGGTGCCAATAGGTTCGGTTCTTCAGGAACTGACTTTGCTCATTTAGTAGTGGATCTCAAAACCAGACCACTTTACAATTAACAATAGAAGGGAAGAGCTTTACAGGAATTTTAGACACAGGAGCTGATAAAAGTATTATTTCCTCTAACTGGTGGCCAAAAACGTGGCCTGTTACACAGTCATCCCATTCCTTACAAGGGTTGGGATATGAGGCCAACCCCACCGTCAGTTCACGCTCCTTGACTTGGAAGACGCCAGAGGGTCAGACAGGAAGCTTTATACCTTATGTGCTTCCTCTCCCCGTTAACCTCTGGGGAAGAGACATTTTACAAGACCTGGGACTGACTCTAACTAATGAGTACTCTCAACAAGCTATTAATATTATGAGAAGAATGGGATATAAGGAAGGAAAAGGCCTTGGCAGAAAGGAACAAGGAAGGTTAAACCCAATTTCACAAGAAAGTAATACAGGGAGACAAGGTCTGGGTTTTCCCTAGTTGCCACTGAGGGCTCCTTGCCCATACCCTGGCTTACAGAGGAAGCCGTGTGGGTTCCTCAGTGGCCCCTATCCTCTGAGAAATTGGAAGCTGCTACAAGGCTGATTGAGGAACAGGCACAGCTTGGTCATTTAGAACCTTCTACTTCTCCTTGGAATACCCCTATCTTTGTTATAAAAAATAAATCAGGAAAATGGAGACTTCTCTATGATCTAAGGGCCATTAATAAACAGATGCAGCTGTTTGGCTCAGTACAACGAGGGCTGCCTCTGCTCTCTGCTTTACCTAAGCAGTGGAGGATAATAATTATAGACATTAGGGATTGCTTTTTCTCCATTCCCCTACACCCGCAAGATAGGCAAAGATTCGCGTTCACCTTACCTGCTGTTAATCACCTTGAGCCAGATAAAAGATATCAGTGGACAGTTTTGCCTCAAGGCATGGCAAATAGTCCTACTATGTGTCAGCTGTATGTACAAATGGCCCTTGAACCTGTTAAGAAACAATTTCCTTCTCTACTCTTGATTCATTTTATGGACGATATTTTAATATGCCATAAAGAGTTGACCATTTTGCAGAACTCATATCCTTTATTAATTGCTACATTAAGACAGTGGGGTCTGCATATTGCCACAGAGAAGGTTCAAATTTCAGAAATTGGTTCCTTTTTAGGGACAGTTATTTACCCTGAGAAAATAGTTCCTCAAAAATTAGAAATTCGCAGAGATCATTTACATACCTTAAATGATTTTCAAAAGTAATTAGGTGATATAAATTGGTTAAGACCATTTTTGAAAATTCCCTCTGCTGAATTAAAACCTTTGTTTGACATTCTGGAAGGAGATTCCCATATTTCCTCACCAAGAGCGTTAACACCGGCTGC
>NW_021624033.1:3612-6898 GCF_004785775.1 Grammomys surdaster
TGGTATCCAGATGCGGTTGCTCAGCTTGCCTTACGGGGATTAAAAGCAGCTGTCACTCATTTTGGAAGGGAGCCTAAAGTTTTAATAGTGCCTTATACTGCATATCAAGTTCAAATATTACCTGCTACCTCTGATGTTTGGGCCGTGTTGGTCACCTCCTTTAATGGTCAAATAGATAATCACTACCCTAAACATCCCATTTTACAGTTTGCCTTAACTCAAGCTATTGTATTTCCACAGGTTTTATCTCAAAAGCCGCTCCCGAATGGAGTGGTAGTTTACACAGATGGGTCAAAGACAGGTGTGGGTGCTTATGTAATTGATAATAAGGTCACTGCCAAACAATATCATGAGACCTCACCTCAAGTTGTGGAATGTTTGGTAGTTCTGGAGGTTCTTGAAACCTTTCCAGGCCCTTTAAATATTGTTTCAGATTCCTTTTATGTAGTAAATGCAGTTAAAGCCTTAGAAGTGGCTGGGCTAATTAGACCATCTAGTAGACTCGTAAAAGTTTTTCAAAAGATTCGATTCGCCTTAGTTAATAGGAGATTCCCAGTTTTTATTACACATATCAGGGCTCACTCAGGTCTACCAGGCCCAATGTCTCATGGGAATGACCTAGCGGATCGAGCCACAAAATTGGTTGCTATCGCCTTATCTTCCAAATTAGATTTGGCCAAGGATTTTCATAAAAACTTTCATGTGACAGCAGAGACGTTACGTCGTCGGTTTGAGATAACTAGAAAGGAAGCTAGAGATATAGTTACTCAATGTCAGAATTGCTGTCAATTTTTACCAGTGCCTCATGTAGGAATTAATCCACGAGGAATTCGGCCACTACAGATTTGGCAAATGGATGTTACTCACATCCCAACCTTTGGCAAATTACGATATTTACATGTTTCCATTGACACTTATTCTGGAATTATATTTGCTTCTCCGTTGACCGGAGAAAAGGCAGCACATGTTATCCAACACTGCCTTGAGGCATGGAGTGCCTGGGGGAAGCCTAGAATTCTTAAGACGGACAATGGGCCATCGTACACTTCTCAAAAGTTTAGACAGTTTTGTCGCCAAATGGAGGTAACCCATCTGACAGGCCTCCCTTATAACCCTCAAGGACAAGGCATCATAGAACGGGCTCATCGCACTCTTAAGTCTTATCTAATAAAACAAAAGGGAGGAGTCGAGGAGACTCTACCCTCAGTGCCACGAGTCATCTTTTCTATAGCACTTTTTACCCTCAATATTTTAAATCTGGACAGTCAGGGCCATTCAGCTGCTGACTGTCACTGTTTAGAGCCTGAGAGGCCGAAAGAGATGGTGAAATGGAAGGATATTTTGACCGGACAATGGAAGGGCCCAGATATTGTTTTATTAAGAGCCAGGGGAGCAGTCTGTGTGTTTCCACAGGAAGAAGACAATCCGTTTTGGCTACCAGAGCGGCTGACGAGGCGACTCGCGATACTGGAAAGTGACACCCAGACAGACCCTCCAGGCTCTGATGATAGCCCTTGTACTGATCCAAGGGATACAGGTTCCTAGTATTTTTGTTTATTTTATCAAATTCCACCTTTAAGAATTGTACCAATAAAACCTGCTGGATGTCCCAGTGTTGGAATTCTAAAGATTCACTCGCACTATGGTTGCCAGAGTCACGCGATGGGTTCCCATCCCCGTGGAGACTCCTTCCACTCTGTCATTATTTAGACAAAAAAGAGATTTGGTATAACTGCAGCCATAGTGACGACGATATTAATTAGTGCCGTTACCGCCACTGCCACTGAGATTGCTGTGTCAACTTCTGTTCAGGTGGGCACTACCCCTAATTGTCAGCCACGGTGGCAGAGACTGTTAACCTTCAAAACCTCCGCCAGTACCCAACTAAAAGGCGGGCTAATGATCCTTAATCAACGCCTTGATTTAGTGAGAGAGAGATTAGATATCCTCTTTCAACTAGCCCAATTGAGATGTGAGAGAAAACAGGGTACACTTTACATCACCAGTGTACAGTATAAAAACTTTACTCGTGTAACTAATCTGTCCAGAAAATTGTTTCAGTATCTTACAGGAAACTGCTCAGAAAACTTCAGTGAGACACTCAGAAAATTGAGAGCAGTTGTGGTGAACATCAACTCGACGCACGTGGATCTGTCCCTGACTGAGGGACTGTCCTCCTTTCCTTTTCTTCCCTTTTTTAAGTGGGTGGGAGTAGGCCTGTTTGATATACCCTAAGTTGTGGATTAGTACTCATCCTTGGTTGGTTGCAGACTCAGAGCTCAACAAATCTTGGCAAGGCTATTTTTGCACAGGCGCTTCCAAAGTACTAGGGGCTTCCCCTGCAGTGTGGTTATCACTGCCTCAATTATAAGCAGTCTCCCCCTCACGAGTGGTGGTGCTAAATGTTAGGCCATCAGCGTTGCACCCCAGAAGATTTGCCCTTTACACTGGGTCAGTGAGGAGTCTTGGCCTGGTTGATTCTTGTCTGTATAGCTGTGGTACCTGAATTTTGAGACAAACAGCCCTTGCACCCCTAGGAGATGACTCCATTGCACAGGGATGGGTGTTTGCATCTCTTTCTGTTCCCCTTAGCCCTTGCACCCGGAGGACTTGTTTCCATTGCACCTGGTAGGGTAAGGGAGACGGTCTTAAACTGTTGGTTCTTGAACGCTTATTCCCCCAAGATGGAATTCGCTCGATCGACCATGGGTTTGAGTCATAACTGGTACCATACTAGACAGGCCAAGGACAGCCAGTTAGATAACTCCATCCTTTTGTCTCCAGGCCGGCTGCCAATTGATCCCAACGACGGGAATAAGCTGATCTCATATGCCAGAGGTACACCACGAATGGTGATATTACCCGGTGACAGGCATTACGAGTGACCACTACCTGGGGCGCACATTCTGAGAATGCCAGGTGTGGGTGCACGACCCTCGTAGCCTAGCCAGAGAGCTCACCATTCTTTGGTGCTGGCTGTGGAGAAATGTCAGTCAGCCTAGACACGGGACATCGGCCAGTGCCTGTTTAACAAATCTAAAAAGAAATAGCCAGTAGACAGATTCCTCAGCCGCTGCACCCTAGGGCTTCTGGTATATGCACCCTGTAAAGCCTCAAACATTTGAGCACCACCCTCTGAGAGACTCAGACCCGCCGTGAGACCCCCAAATATGAAAGTTACGTAACCTTCCCAGGGACCTCTACCACCCTCTGCTTTTAAAAAACAAAAAAGGGGCAGATGTTGGGAGCCGCGGCAGGTGCTGGCAAAGTCCGCCATCGCTAGGTG
>NW_021624034.1:0-3647 GCF_004785775.1 Grammomys surdaster
AAGTTGTTTGTGGTCTCTGCTGAGCTGTTTTAATTTTTACCCTTACATTCCCTACTCTTTCTATTTGCAAATGATTTTAATCTTAAAATCACAGATTAATATCTTCAGGTTCATCTCTTAAAATCTCATGTCTCTGTCTTATCACTAATAGCTGAACGGTGTCTATTCTGGACTTAACAAAAGCTAATATTTTATTTATCTATTTTACCTGTCCTGAACTCTGGAGCCTATGTAATTTCTAATTAATCTCTAGCTGTGTGGCCAGGCCCTGACTTATCTGGGCAACAAAAAGGTCTATAAAAACTAAAAGATATTTATTTTCATATTTTGTCAGCTTGACTTCTGTGAAGTCCATCTCTCAGTAAGCTCTAGGCCAATCGCCCTTCAGTCTCTTTTCCATGGTATACATGGAAGGCCTTGCATTGATTAAGGTACAGTCTCACCACAGCTTTCATCAAATCAGACAGTCTTTCTTCTTGTGGGAGGATTAATTTACAAAAGCCCAATTTGTCTATCACTTGATGGTCGTCAGTGGCATATCTGAAACTGGTATCTCAAGTGTCAGAATAGTCTCTGGAACCCTTAACTGCTAGAATCATTGTTCCCTGGGCAGCTTTCTTGGCAGTCATGTCCTGAGCCCTCTGGTGCCCAGGGCTGTAGATGACAGCCACTTTCTTTGGTTCAAAGAGGCTCTCAGTATTTCTACAGATGTCAGCAGTCCTCTTTGTCTATAGATTGCACCATGTACTCGCTTTCCATCTACCACCACCGCTCCCGCCATCCACTTATCTTACCAGTTCAACACAGTGATGGATGGGAAAAGAGTCGTCAGTCACAGGCAGCAAGGTGGCAGGATTCAACATGGCTGGTGGTGAAAAGCTCACCCTTTCAGTCAGCAACAGGCTCATCTATTGATCAGGGGCTGTTGAATAGTTGATGATGTCAAAAGTCTTCTCTGGTGGGAGCAAACTGAAGAGGTTAAATGTCTTTGTGGGAATTCTGTTAGCCATTCACTGATATCTGGGACTTCCGGCTGTTTTTGAAACTCATGAAGCTGGTACTCTTTTTCTCTAGCTTTAAGGCAAGTGGGGGGTTCTCCAGGTCACTTCTGGTCCTGTCTGGGCAAACTTAATCTGTGTCTTCAATTTTGTCTTCAGGGGGTCTGTCTTTTCTCTTTACTGTAAACACACTGATCTTTTTCCAGTAAGCATGGCTGCATCACTCTTCTTCTACCTGGCTTCCACCTTCAGTCACCCAGATTTCCTGTCTGTCTAAGTCCTATCTTACCTCTTTTCTTTCTCTCTTACACTTTGGCCACAATCTTTCTTGTCTGCAATCTCGCCTCTCTAGCTTTCTTTTAACTTTTTCACTCACCTCTCTCTGGACAATGTTTCTACTTGCTTATCTCTTTCTTTGCAAACTTTCTCTTTTAGCCTTTCTTTCTCTTTTCCTTTCTCTGTCTCTTTCTTATGATAAACTTTCTCTGTCTCTTTCCCTTATATCTTCATCTTCTCTCCTTTCTCTTTCACTGTCTATACTTTCCTCTTCTCTTTCATGTCTACACTTTCTTTTTCTCTCTCATGTTCATAGTTTAAACACCTATCTCTACACTCTTATTATACCTCACTGAAGCCTACAGCACACCAAGTTAAGGGGAACACTCTCTTCTTTTAGAACTCAGCAGAGCCTGTTTTCTAAGTCTCATAACCCCCAGAGCTGGTAACAATTACTGTTCCTCTAGAAGACCCTGGCTCAGTTATAATATTCACACTTAAGGATGGTTAACACTGGTTTTAGTTAATCTGCAACCTTCTCTGTCATGAAATTCACAGATGTACATGTAAGTAAAATTTCCATAGGCATACAATATAAACAAACAATTCAGAAAGAACTTAGAAGCAGTGTATAAGGAGATAACATCAGAGATATAGTACAGTATGTGATTTCTCAAACAAGCACAGCATTGTAACTTAAAATCATTTCAACAATGGCAGAGTAAAAAAAAAACACAGCTGAGGCTTGGATGTTTGCAGATGTCCATAGTTGTCTTCTCTGATCTCTATAATAAAACATTTTCCCTCAAACATGTCTTTCTCCAACCCTGGAGAAAGAGGTAAATCTTGTCTGAAGCAGAGACTATAAAAAAGAAGTTTCTTTCTGTTGTTAAAGATACACTGTTAACAAGCAAATGGTACTTCAGTTAGTAACAGTTCTAAGTGCAATAGTTATGTTTCCCTGTAGGTATTCTCCTCTGGCCGGCTGCACTTTCTTATCCAGCCGCTCCTTCCCCACTCTGTTCTCAGTTCTCCGTGAGGGGAAAAGTGGCTCTGGCCCCGCTCCCTGCGTCCTGTTTGTGAGACTTAACTTTCTCACATGGGCGACTATATGATGTCCCTACTTCTTTTATCACTCTGAACAGTATTACTGTCTATTCTTGAAAAGCTAGGTCCGAGAGGAGGCAAGCTCAGAGCCTGAAACTCACACAGAGTTTCAGGAAGTAACAGATAGGAAGTTCACTCCGTTGCGTGCTGGGAGATGTAGTCTCCCGGCCGCTGCCATTGTGGCTTGTTGGAAAGTCAGCTCTGCCAGCCGGTGTTTCGAAAATTGCACTCCACTCTCTCTCTCAAACCCAAAGCTGGTCTGTCTTTCTCAGCAAATCTTAACAGTGTCTTACCAGAACTGGCCCTTCGCCGCCATCCTGCACTGCAGGGCCCTCAGACTCCGCCTCCTGTTTTCAGATGGTCTCTCGACCGATACTCTCAGTGTATCTGGGACCTCCGACCCAGATCAGGGGCCCGAGGGTTCCTCTCCCTCTGGCCCATGCAGGGCTGGTCTCGCTGCCCCTGAGCCCGTACTCACATGCATGCACCCTCTTCCTGCACGCGTGAGAGGCAGCGGCACCAGGACCAGCCACGACACAGCCCAACCCCAGACTCAAGTTACAGATCTCTCCTGCTTGTATTTTTTTCCCTTTTTTTTCCGTCCTCTCACCCTACCGTCAGTCCAATGGTCTAAAGTCACAGATAATGATGTCGTCACAGTCTGTCAGTCTGTCCCATGTCAGAACTCAACAAAAACTTACAACAAAAATGCAAACACACACAAGACTAACACAGTCAGACACACTCTCACTCTCCTGCATCTGGTTTTATAAAACCAGCCGAACACAACTTCAGATGGGAAGGATTCCACGTCTTCCCCCAGAGAAGGAGCACTCCGTCTCCTCCATTCCAAAACAGGGCAGTCTGGCTTCCCAGACTCCCTTCCACTCTTGAGGCGTCCCCCAAGAGTCACAGCTTGTGGTTCCGGATACGTCTATCCCCCACCAGTCACTAAAACCTTACGGTTTGTAGTGACAGCTGTAACACAGAAGCAGCAAAAGCTGCTTAAACTACAGAAGCAGCAAAAACTGCTTAAACTACAGAAGCAGCAAAAACTGCTGCTTAGAAACAGAAACCAAAATACAGAACCGGCAAAAGCATCGGCATCTCACTCAGACACATACCACACATATCACATACCATTCCCATTCATACAGACCTGCCTCCAAGGTCTTCAGGTGTCCTGGGTGGTCGCGCAAATCCAGGACGAGCCCCCAAATGTAAGGACCCAGAAAGAGGACCCCAACTCAAGTCCCAATTAGCGCG
>NW_021624035.1:0-3424 GCF_004785775.1 Grammomys surdaster
GGCTGTAAAGATGATAGCCACTTTCGGCTAAGAGTCGGCTCCCAACAGGTCCCCCTTTTTAAATTTGTTTTCAAAAGGGAAGGCTGGGAAAACTTACAGAAACCGTGCCTCCCTTAGGTTGGAACAAAGGACCCCAGCCTCCCTTTCCCGTCTCTGGATACTCAACAGTCATTGGTTGAGCTCCTGTCTTAGGATGGTGAGGCCTCCCAGTTAGGGGCAAGGGTCTTGAGGTGTTCTCTTACCCGTCATTGACTATCCGGCTTAGCGCGTAAGTTAAGGGTTAATCCTCGTCAGTCTTGATGACAGAGGTTTTAGTCCCCTACTTCCAGCCTGTAATAATGGACCTGTATGGGTTTCATTTGTGTAACGTCTATCTGTTGTAGTACAAAAGCCATCAGTTTGTTGAGCAGCATGAACTCGAGAGACAAGAGACTTAGCAATGCCTGAATGGTTAGCGCAAATACAACACTCTTTTTAAGGGTAGTACATAACTTCTTCTGTTGGAGGAGTAAAAAGTATAAGCCTCTTCTATTCTATAACACTATTTTATAAATCTAATCTATATAAGTACAGAACTGATCATAGCTTTGATCTTAACAAAACAAGTAAGAAAATCTCTATTCCTGCCCCAATCAATCTCAAACCTAAAACACAACTATAGTAACTATGGTAATGGGTTTTCTCTAGGGTTTAAACAATGTACCACTAAATCATAAATCAGGGAACCAAGAGTCTAATAGAGCCACCCCGGAGGCGTGGGTGGTGATGTCTTCTTCCGCACTGAGAAGAGCCACCCTGGAGGTGCAGGTGGTGATGTCTTCTTCCGCACTGAGAAGTTCCCAAGTCAGGTATACTGGTTGATTCGCTCCAGTGAAGCATCTTCATGTTTCCTGTAAAGGAAAAATACGCTTCTCAGGGGGTTTCTCCTCCCTGGATTTGTTATTATTGTCTATTTGTTTGATCAGTCTCTCTGGCAGCCATCGTGCGGCATCTGCCGTTTGGGAATATATGCAGACAGATCCTCTTCCCCAGATAAGCACTGGATCTGGCCCATTCCAGGTTCCAGTTAATGGGTCTTTCCAGAGGACTGTTGCAAAATTCTTTTTGGTATTAGGATGCCAGAATCTATCTGCAGCAGACTTTCCTTCAGAATCTGAAGATTTGTGATTAGTAGGAATCAATGGAAGTAACAATAGTTGAGCTATCTTCCTTCCTGTAGGAATAGTGACTATATTCTGTATTGCCTTGGCCATTACCTTAATCTCACCTTGATAATCATTGTCTATAACTCCAGGAAAAACTTGTAGTCCTTGTATAGTAGCACTGCTTCTCCCCACTATCAGGCCAAACACATTTGGATAGAGTGGTCCAAACACTCCAGTGGGTAAGGCCTGAGGTCCCATTTCTGGGGTTAATACTGTGTGGGTGGCAGAACTGAGGTCCAGTCCTGCACTTCCTGGTGTTGCTCGACTAAGTTCTGAAAGGGGTTGTTGTTTGTCGGTATGAAACTGACTGCCCCATAAGCCTGTTTTGGCTTGTATTGGTTCGGGGCCTGGGGCTGGCCCCTGTTCCCGTTTCCCTGATTATAGGAAAGGGTGTTTCCTTGTGCATCTGTCTTGGACCTACATTCACTAGCCCAATGCCTTCCACGTTTGCAACGTGGGCATAGCCCAGGCTGTTTTCTGGGCTGTCTCTGGGTTAACTCATTTTCTGCTTTGCAATATTTTGAAAAGTGTCCAGGCTTGCCACATTTAAAACAGGCCTTTTTGTCTCTACTTGCCAAAAAGTCTCTTACTGATTGTCCTTGCATGGCGGCTGCCATAGCTAAGCCCTGTTGGTAGGAGGGCCCTATATCAGAACAGAGTCTGATATACCCAGTAAGGTCTGTCTTTTTCCTGTAGGGTCTAATGGCTGCTTGGCAGGTAGAATTGGCATTTTCATATGCAAGTTGTTTCACATAATCTATACCTGCCTCTACATTACCAAAAATCCTCCCTGCTGTTGTCATTAATCGATGAACAAAATCAGAAAATCGTTCATCAGGCCCTTGTCTGACTGAGGTCAAAGATGCACCAGGGTCTCCCTTTACTGGGAGTTTGCGCCAAGCCTTCATGGCCGCATTTTGAATTTGAGCGAGTAAGCCTGGGTCATATTGCATCTGGTTATCACTAGAAGCAAATTGTCCTTCTCCTACTAAGGCATCAAAGGACCAACCATTACCTGCCTGAATGTTTCTCCTAGCTGTCTCTTTACAATTCTCATGACACTCTGATTTCCAAATAAGATAGTCACCACCACTAAGAACTGCTCTCACTAGAGTATCCCAATCACCAGGAGTCAGCCACTCCTCTGCAACAGATTCTAAGATTGCAAGAGTAAAGGGAGCAGTGGCACCATATTGTGACACTGAATTTTTTAATTCTTTAATAATTTGAAAGTTAAACCCTGTGTGATGTCTCCAGGCAACTCCTTGAGCGTCTCTAGTCTCTGATACAGGGAAAACCTTAACCTCTCTCTCCTCTGGCTGATCTCTGGCTGAACTAAAACCAGAGGACAGGGGCTGCCTTTGGACTCCAGGTTGAGGAACTCGAGGACCTGAGGAATTTTCCTTGCCCACTCGAGACCTCTTCCCTGTCTTTAGTTTTTGTATCTGACTAATTAAGTCCTGATACTCTTCCTCTAACTCTATTTGTTGTTTAAGGAGAGAAATTTGTTGTTTAAGAAAAGAAATTTTGTCCTGCAACTCCTTTCTGTGATCTTCAACCACCATCTCCATAGCAGGAGTGTCTGGAGGTGGAGGAGCACAGGGAGGGGGCCTTCGGGAAGAAGGCCATTCAGGATCAAAATATTTGGCTGCCTCTTCCTCTAGGTCAGCACAATCTGGGTCTGACAAATTGATTACTTCAACCTTTGGTCCTATTTTGGATTCTATGTGTTTCTTTTTCTTTTGGGCATGAAAGGCAACATTTAAACAGCGAAACAAAAGCAGACAATTGATACACGTAAACAGCAAGCAACAGAACAAAACCAGAGAGTTGAGTTCAGGCTGACTTATTTCTTTCCCCATTATTACTATGACTTACTGGTCTCCACACGGCAGTTTCCTGCGGCAATCACCTCTGTTTCACCTCTGAATTTTCAGTCGATCCTCCTTCCAGTAACGTCCCTCACTGGGTCTCTGGTTCTTGCTGCCGCACGTCTGGGCGCCACTTTGTAGCCGCCGTTTCTTTTGTAACGGCCGTCAGGTTCTGCTACTTTGTAAAGGCCGGCCGGTTCTGCTGCTCTGGTCGGCAGGTCAGGGTCTAGCAAGAGAGAAAGTGGGGACGGAGGAAGGGGAAAAAAGGGGCGAGAGACGCAAAAGATAGATACAAGCCAGTGTCCGGTGGAGTCTCTTCAAGTCTTTTTTATTCTCTTCTCTTCTTAC
>NW_021624036.1:0-9041 GCF_004785775.1 Grammomys surdaster
ACATACACCAAGAGAAGGAAAAGAAAGAGCACCATGCTCACTTCTTGGCTCTGGGTTAGGCCAAGGAAAATAAGTTCTTTGACCCTGGTGTAGTTTTCCTTCTCCATTAAATCTCTCTCTTTGCTTTTGTTGTTGTTGTGTTTTTTTTTTGTTTCAAGCCTCTGGCTGTTTCTCTTGTCTGCCTAAGTTCCTAGGGTACAATTCAGAAGCTTCTTATTATGGCTATAGTACCTGAAATTGATCAAGTTGTCCACTTTCTAAATATTGAAGTTAATTAGATTATCAAATCAAGTTGGTACATAGAATATCATTCAATATTTTTCCCCTAGAGAGCAACATTGGAAAAGAAAACACATTAAGTAGTGACACTTAGGTAGACTGAAATAAACAAAATTTTTACCATGTTTTTCATTTTGATGCTTTTGGTATCACACTTCCAATGGTCTCAGTAAGCCATTTTTCTGTTTGTTTTGTTCAAAGGAAATCTTTTAAATTCTCTTTTTCAGTTATGCTACTTGAGGGTTAAAGATTCTGGCTTTCCAAAAAACATAAAGTTGAAGGACTATTTTCAAGTTAACTGTTTCTAATTTGTTATTCTTTGTATCAGTTGTACAGGGAGACTCTTGGATGTGAGCCCATGGAGATTTTGGAATTTGTCTGAAAGGTGATTTTTTTTTTTTCCATTAAAGCCAGAGTTTGGGTGTCTAGTGAGAGAGGCAGTGCTGAGCCCACAGTGGTGAGACAGATGCTGGGCCAGTAGTTTTACCACTTCCTTATTCTGTTATCAGCCAAGTGCATGATGGGACTCTGTGAACTGTGAGCTGTCAACAATATCAGTTTGATCAAGCAGGGAAGAGAAAGAAACTTTGTGTGTGTGTGTAGGAGGTAGTGGTGCCTGTGTGTGTGTGGTGTGTGTAGGAGGTTGTGGTGTCTCTGTGAATGTATGTGTGTAGCAGGTAGTGGTATATATATATATGTGTGTGTGTGTGTGTGTGTGTGTGTGATTCATGTGAGACACCATAGAACTGAAAAAGGATGAGGCTTTCTTGTTTCAATACAGGTTCCCGATGTTAGCCTCTGTCAAAACATAGGAGTCAACTAGAAATCTACTCTCCCCTCTGTTCTGGCTTCCCCTCTCCAGTCTGCATCATCATCACATCCATTTGTAGGTTTTGGGGAAAAGCTGTTGAAGAGTCCTGGTGGCCTCGAGGGTCTATTTACCTTAAGCACTAAGGTGCCTTGTGAATGGTTCTTTCGTGCATTCTTGTGAATAGGCTGTCTTTGCTTAGTCTCAGGAGATGAGATGAAAAGTGAGACTACCACAAAAATCACAGCAATTGTATTCTGAGAATCTGAGCTTTAAGTGTAGTTTTCTTTAGCTTCAAAGCTGTTCTATTTATTGCATTGACAACTCTTTAATCATGCAGTAAGCTGGAGTTATTTCTTCACCTTAATTTTAGTGTAAAGAGACCGGAAAAATGCTTCCTGACTGGTTTGAAAAGTTATAATGTTTCCAGACAAACTTGGATGTATCATAGACCCTTCCACTCCCTCACACATCTGCAGCACCCCAAGACTGCAGCAAAAACTGATGTTCAAAAAAGAGAGCCAGATTTCTCCCAATTAGACCAGATTGTATTCATGCCACTAAGTTTATCAGGAATTTCAAAAGAATACATTTAATTAATGAGTCCTTCAGTACTTTCTCACACACTGGTTGTGGTCCTTATAGTACAGTTGGGACTGGGCTTATGCTAGATACATTGCACAAAAGTGTAGCAAAGGTCTTATTCTGGAGCAGTATTCAGTCTGATGAACATACAAATACTTAGTGTGACAACAGTTGTGGGGACCAATCAGTTATGTCCTAGTGTCATGGAAGCACAGCAGGGCTCTGTTTAAGCTTTAACAGTGGAGACATAAATTTGTCACTGTCTGGATAAATTCCAACATCAGAGGCAGGGAAATAATGCCAAACAGTGGTGAAATGGCACAACCACACAGAGATCACAGAAAAATGCAGCACAGTGGACTAGTGGAGGGGTGTGGGGAGTTTTGATAGGATACTTTAAAAGAAAAAGTAATGCTATTCCTTGCCTCATTACTTCACCAACAAATGTTTTACTATTTAATTCCATGGTTCTTAGGGATTGTTAACTCAGTGAGTGATTGATCTAGGAATACTACCTACCGGATGTGCATTTTGTGAAAGAAGATTGTCTAAGTAGGCGGAGATACACCGAATGGAGACACGTTGTTCCGTTTTCTCTCCAATTCAATATTTATATCTTTATATTTTTCACTATAAAGACATTAGAAAAAATTAAGAGTTGCATTTATCAGAAAACCTTTGTTTTTTTGCATTGATTTTAACATGTGGCAGCCACACACCAAGCAGTTGAAAAGCTCTTAATAATTGCCCGATGACTGGTCTCAGACCCAGGCTACCATCTAATTCTTCTTAACACAATGTCCCCTTCCAGCTCATGACACCTACCTTTGTTCTTTGTTGGTGAGAAGATTGTCCTTGGTCTGAAATAGTTAATATCCCTGGAGAACATTTAAAGTTAAATTAGTTAAATACAATTAACGACACCATCTTGATTTCAATATGCATATAACCATAGCTAGCAGCTGAATATCTTTACCTATTTCCTTTATCTCAAAACTTCAGATAATATGTTATGATGCTAGGTCCATTGTGCAGCAACTGTTGACATTAATCACTGAGAAATGGGTTTCTGGATGTGAAGCCCTTTGCGTGATTGGATATCTTAGTGTCCTTGCTTCATTTGCCTCTCAAGCAAACTCAAGGAGTCACATCTTTGAGGTTCTTCCACTGTGTTCCTGTCTTATATTCAAATCCCTCAGCCTCAGGCTTAATGTAAGCCTGGCAAAGGGACTCTCACTGGGAGGGGCAGTAGAAGTAACTGTCTGATTGTAGCATTGATCATGCAATTTTAATGGAAGTCATTAAAATATTATCAAAACATGCATATACACACATTTGCAATTATTGACATATGCTGGTTGGTGTCCAAATACTTTAGAGGCCATACAAGAAATCTGTTTAGTTTGTATCTCTAATATTCTATACTGGGCCCCTGTGTCATGTCCTGGTCCCTGAGTCTCAGGCTTATTATGAAAGCTAAACAGAGTTGGGCAAGTGAAAATCAACTGGCTAGTTGAACTGCTAGTGGTGGAGTTTCAGTGGGGATTATTAAATTGTTGTCAACAGATACACCCATGTGTAAACAGAGATCATTATGGAAAAAAACCAACATTTTTATTAAGGTTGTCAAGACAGAAATTGAATGCCCTTATTCTAAAGCTTAGGCAGCTCTTTGATGAAACATGTCAGTCCATGTGTCTAGTACGTTTCCCGGGTCTCCCTTTATGTCTTTAGAAGGATAAAAGATCATATATTTGAATGCCTGTGTTTCTATTTTTAAAGAAGCATCTGTTTTATGGGCATTGGTGTTTTGCCTGCATGTATGTCTGTGGGTGGGTGCTAGATGTCCCGAGATTAGAATTACAGACTAGTCACACGAGCTACCACTTGGATGCTGGGAATTGAAACTGGGTCAATTCCGGTGTCCTTAATCACTGAGCCATCTCTCTAGCCCCTAAATGCCCATATTTCTTACATGGATGAAGTCAAGAAGTTAGAAAACCAAAACTGGACCTCAAGTAGTTTCACATCACTTAGTTTCCTCATCAAGTAGAGAACATTATGGTTCTTGAGCCTGGATGTCCACGTCTTCTGAATTCATTAAGTATCCATTGAGGATACTTAGAAAGGCACAGCTATCAGCTCTTTCCCATCATTATGCCATATAAAACCATCCATTTGGAGGGAGGTAGATAGAGCTGAGTTTGTAAGTGGTAACACAGAGGGGCATTGGTACAACAAATTGGTACACAGTGGCACTGACATTGTCTTAATGTACTTCTCTACAGAACTGGATGGTAAGATCCAGTACCCTGGAACACAGTTGAAATGTGAATCTTTGGTTGCTGTTCTTTTAAAGGCTATGAAGTCTGCTTCCCCATAGTGATCTGGGATAAGTGACTCTTAGTCCTACTTTTCCTGTCTCTGTTATCACGTATCAACTCAAATGAAAATCGGCAGATACAAAGAGAAGAAAAGGAACAATACATGGTAGAGATAACTGACCTTACCAAAAGTACATTTTAGTTAATTACTATTCTCACAAAGTATGAAAGCTGTCTATTTACTTATCTTAATGTGTCAAAATGCCTGTCAAAAAGAATTTAAAAGAAGGATTTGTTTTAGCTTAGACTAGCAGGCTAAAGTTCAACCTGGGGAAGTCATGGTAGGTAGAAAACATGCAGAAAATGTGAAAATTGGGGCTGGAGAGATGGCTCAGTAGATAAGACCACTGGCTCTTCTTTCAGGACATGGGTTTGAATTCCAGAACCCACAGAGAGGTTCAACTATAACTTCAGTCTCTGGGGATCCAATGCTTTCTTCTGGTCTCTGTGGGCACCACACAGGTAGAGTGTGCATAGACATACATGCAGGCAAATATTCCTATACACTAAACAAACAAACAAACAAATAAAATTTTTGGAGCTAGAGAGATAGCTCAGTGGTTAAGAGCACATACTACCATAGGCAAACACTCCTATACAATCAATCAATCAATCAATCAATCAATCAATCAAATTTCCAGGGCTAGAGAGATGGCTCAGAGGTTAAGAGCACATACCACTCTTCTAGAAGACCTAGAGTTCAATTCCTAGCGTCCATGTGAGGTAGTTCATAATCACCTGTAACTCCAGCTGCATGGAAAGCTGACTCCTCTGGTCTCTGCAGGCACCTTCACTCATGTACATACACACAAATACACAAAATTCATAGCAATAACAATGAACTTAAAAAGAATGTTCATTTTAGAGTATAACATGTTTTTGTCTTGGGTGACTAAAGGTTGATTTTTAACACATATAACTGATAAGTGAGAATGTTGGTGTTCCACTGTCATACATATTATATTAATTTCTTATGGTGATTATAGCTATTCTTGTTTTATATTATCATATTGTCTTTTTAAATTTAAATTTTATTTTACTTTATTTACTTGTGGCAGGGTTTGACTATGTAGCCCTGGCTGTCTTGAAATGTGCTATGTAATGGGGCTGGCCTGGAACTCACAGAGAGCTGACTGGCTCTCCTTCCAGAGTACTATGATTAAAGCTGTGCATCATTTGCCCTCCCCGTCACTTGCCCCTTGCCACCTGTGGCTGGTGGGAAGACTGGCCCTGAGGTTATGAGAACAGGAGAACTGGCTCCACCCTTTGCCAGCTGCAGCAATCAGGAGAGCAGGCTCTGCCCCTCACTTGAGCAGCACAGTAGAGCTGGTCCTGGTGGCATGGGGGTGGGTGGGCTGGCCTCGTGGGCATGAGATGGGGAGAACTGGCTGTGGCATTGGGTGAGCTAAGTGGGGAAGAGCTGGAGAGCTTGCCCTGGTGGTGTGGTTGTGGGAGAGCTGGCAGGCTGACCAGCTTAGCTATCATCCAGGCCCAGAACCAGGGCTTTGAGTTGCCCCATCCCAACATTTACCCCATCTGTGAACTGCTAGAGCCCGTGAAAGAGCCGGACCTGCAGATTCAAAGCTGTGGGATCTCCATGACACATGACAGGGCAACAACAGCATATCCAAGAGCAGTCCAGGTGAGGATCCAGTATTGATAGTGTAGCAGATGCCAGAGGCTTTGACACAGACCAATGATTCATTGCAAAGAACCTTTGCAAGAAAAGATGTGTGGACAAAAGGGTAGATTGCGTGACGAACTGTGACACACTACAGCTTCCATCTTCTATCTTCTTTTCTTTTTTCTCTTTCGGAGTGGGTGTTTGCAAGGGCAGAGGGCAGATACAAAGGGATAGAGAGATGTGTGGAATTGGGGTGCATGTTGTGAAATTTATAAAGAATCAATAAAAAGTTAAAAAAAGAAAGATGCGCATCATTGTGCCTGGCCTGTCTCTTTACTAACTAAGCATATTATTTGACAATTTAATAATAATATATAATATATTATGATTATAATCACTTGCTCCCTCTTATTTCCCTCTCACCCTAGTCAACCTCACCATACAAATCCATTTCCCACATTCATGTCTTTTTGCTTTTCTTTGTGACCCATTGAGTCTAACTAGGGCTATCTGCATGATCATGGATGCAAACTATCTGCTAGAGCCTGGTGGGCTCACCAGGGTGCACATAAACAAAGACAGCGACTTTCTCTCCTTCCAATATCCATAGTAGTCAATAGTTTCCTAGGGAGGGGTCATGTCCTATGACCCTCCACCCTATCCATCCTTATGACTGGATGTTGATAGCCTTAATCATGTCCCAGCCCTGTGCAAATAACAGCATTTTCTGTCAGCTTATGATTGAAATTACTGTGTGATATTTAGAAGGTAGTATTTTGCAGCCTCTCTTCCTATTACCTGGCTTTTACCTTTTTTATGCTCTGTCTTCTGAGATGTTCCCTGTGCCTTAAACAG
Organism: Grammomys surdaster; assembly: GCF_004785775.1. Taxonomy (NCBI): domain Eukaryota; kingdom Metazoa; phylum Chordata; class Mammalia; order Rodentia; family Muridae; genus Grammomys; species Grammomys surdaster. Next base: position 6,536 of record NW_021624036.1, read on the forward strand.
TGGTGTAAATGATCCATTTAGGACCAAGACCTCAGCTTCTACTTATTCTCAGAATCCTGAGAAGTTGTGAATCTCTGCCTTCTCTGCTATTGAGTAAACTACAAAGGCTTGCTTCTCCGGTTATGGTTAAAGTAGTATTTGCCTATGGACATAAACATAAATATAAACATAAATATTTAGAAGGGAATTTAACAACATGCCAAATTAGCAAACATTAGTGGTAATTCCTACTCCCAGGGACTATGATAAACTAGCCATGGATTTTACCCAGGTTTACAATACCATGTGGGAATTCCTTCCTATTCAAGCCGAGTGGTTAGTTACTTCCATAACAGTCATGCCAGTATTTTACCAGTGGGCACATCTTGCCTGGCAGGTTAGTATCTTACGTCACAGGCTTCAAAACGGTATGAGACTGCTAACGACTTCTCCCCCAGCAGCTTCCATGGCACTGTTTTGTATTATATACAGTAGACAGCAGGGAATCATATTGCAGTTCAGTTCCAGCTTGATTTTATTATGTCCTGTAATCCAGATATATGTTGTCTGCATCAATAGGATCTTACCATGTAGTTGAAGTGGCCAAAAAAGGACAATAGTGATGTCCTGTGTTGTTTTGGGAGCTTCTGAAGCCTTTCTGAGCTAACTCAGAGGGAGACACTCTGAAGTTGGCACTACAATGTTCATTTGGTCACTCATGGCTTCTGGAATTGGCTGTATTTACCCATGTAGGGTTTCTCTGCTCAAACTTAAAATATCTTCTAAAAATAGGTTATAGATATGCAAGTTTTTATATATGCCCTCTTGCATGGTTAGTGTTGGTTACTATCTACCCAACCTTTTTCTTCATGCCCTCATTCTCTTCTCCATTTCAGTCTTATTAGCCCAGGATTTCCCCTTCTAATTGTATTTCTATTGTCTATCTCCCATTAGGTTGTTTTCTTTCCATTTTCCAAAGCCAGATCTTCTGTGGTCTGTAGACACATTCCAAGTTAAATACAAAAATAAACAAAAGGACACATATGAAAGAGAGTGAGTTGTATGCGCTCTTTGTCTTTCTGGGGCCTGGGTTATCTCACTCTGTATGATTTTTCCAGTTCTCTCCATTTTCCTGCACATTTAATTGTCTTTTAGAAAGCTGAGTGAAATTCCAGCATGCAAATGTACTACATTTGTGTTTTCCATTCATCGTTTAGTGGACATCTAGCTTGAGTCCATTTCCTAGCCAGAGGCAGCAATGAACATGGATGTGTAGGTGCATCTCTATTGCAGGGTAGAGAGTATGTGTCTGGGAGTGGTACAGTTGGGTCATATGGCAGATCTATGTTTAGGGTTTTGAGGAGCCTCCACACTGATTTCCAGAGTGATGGCACAAGTTTACAGCCCTCCCAGTAGGAAGTGAGGATTTCCCTTTCTCTACACTGGCATTCAGCAGTTGTCACTTGATTACTTAATAAAGGCTGTTCTTACTGAGGTGAGATGGACTTCCACAGTAGTTTTGATTCACAGTTTTCTGATGGTTATGAATGTTGAGCAGTTTTTATTTAATGTATTTATTAGACATTTATATATTCTTATTATTTGTTTTTTTTTTTTTTTTGGTTGTTGTTTTCAAAACAGGTCTCTCCATGTAGCGTTGGTTGTTCTGGAACTCACTATATACCTCCAAAATTTTCACATTAAAGGCATATGCCATCTGCTGAGACCTACTTGATCATGTGGAAGAAATGGCATGACATGGTTTTTGCCCCTGGAACAGAGTCAACTTTTCATGTTCCTCCTTTGAGGAATGTCCTGTCTGCCAAAGTTAATGACTCCATAGTAATCAGAGATAGCATGAATCTGGGAACTGAGGGTGTGACTAGGTCTCAGCAAAATGGTAAAACATTGTGACTTTCAGGGCAGCCCTTAAGGTTGTGGAAAAGAACGCTAAAAACATGAGTTTGAAAATATATAATTTCTCAACTATACAAAATATAACGATGCAATATGCATTGTATAAAGAACAGAGACAGCTACACTATGAGTCAGTTTTTCAGAAAGATACTAAGGAAGGAGGTGAAGAGATTTGCTGAGTAGTGATAGTAAAGCAAGATCCCTCTCAGCTAAGGGTTTTTTTTGTTTTGTTTTGTTTTGTTTTTTGTTTATGCTTAGAAAGGCTGGTGAATTCCTGAGTTCCAAGTCAGCCTAATTTAGGTCCAGGGATGGTTAGAACGGTAATTTCAGGGCAGGGTTCCACCCAGCTATCTTATTGTCTGTGCTTGTGTTTGCTGTTTTTTTCCTAAGAATAAAGGGGCTGGGGTCTTGGAATGATGATTCATGGGATAATCAAAAGGGAACTTGGGGTAAAGACTGAATTGATATGTGGAATAAAAGAAGACTGGGCTTTTTGGTCTGCAATAATGAGCTATCCAGAGAGTGTGTAGACTAGCAAGAGAAATCTGCCTCAAGCAGAGTAGAACACACACACGCACACACACACACACACACACACACACACACACAC
>NW_021624037.1:0-3730 GCF_004785775.1 Grammomys surdaster
GAGAGAGAGAGAGAGAGAGAGAGAGAGAGAGAGACTTGGAGACGTCCAGAGATAACAGAACACAGAGAGGATACTCTGGAACGCTGTCTTGAGCAGAACATAGGCTTCTAGCTTGGAGCTATGATTTGATTTTGAGTCTTTTGTTTTGTTGCTATCAAATACTTCTTCTCTCAGAACCCACCTCCAAGCCAAGGCTGGTCCTTGGTAGCCATCATCAAACCTGGCCCACATGTTTTCTTCATTTTCCACTTTTTTTTAAATTTCTTTGTGAATTCTAGACATATTAATGCTTCAATAGATGTATAGCAGCAAAGTTTCTTTACCATCGTGTAAGCTGCCTCTTTACCCAGTTGATCATTTCTATTGCTTTACAAGCCTTTTAATTTAATAAGATTCAATGTATTAAATCTTTTTCTTACCTTCTAAGCAACTAGGATTTTATTAGAAAGTCTTTACTTATGCCTGTATATTTTACTGAATGCCCTGCATTTTTATCTAGAACTTTCATTATTTTTTTTAATAGGGAAAGATGTTATATACAATCTACTTTTATTTCTATGATAATGTTTAATTCTTTTCTACATTGTCATTGGAAATATAATTCTTTTTGACTGGCATTCTCTGTTAGCAATTTGAATTTGTTTTCATGTCTTTGAATCAGTTTCTGATGAAAATTCAGCTCTTAAAGTGATTGAATATTTGTTGTATGTGATAACTCATTTCTTCCTGATTATTTCTAGTATTGTCTTTTGGACAGTTTTATTATGGTATTTTAAGTGTAGTGTTTTTGATGTAACTTCTTAGATAGGTGCATATGTATGATATATATCTCTCTATCTCTATATCTATATATAATATTTTTAAACAAGAGTTGTGAGTTTCAGTCCATTACTTATCCTAGGACTCTTGTCATGTGTAGGTTATTTTGCTTCATAGTATCTCATCATGTCTATGATTCTCTTTATTTCTCTTTAGTTATCTTTATGTTTCTCAGATTGTGCAATTTATGTTTTCTCTCAAAGTATTGATTGATTTGTTTCTTTGACATACAATAAGTATTAAATAATTGTTGACTGAGCAATGCTCAGAAAGCCCAATCACCAGCTACGTCTCTAGGATGATCTTACAGAGGTCTTTGCCTCTAGTTTAGGACCTTGACTTATTGAACTTTCAAATTTTATACTCATATCTATTTGATTCTTTATAGTGTTAACATTCTTTCTACTTTGTAATCATGCTCATCTCCTCAATGGGCTTCAGCCACTTTCTCATGTTTGTATTGTAGACAAGAGGAGATGCTGCATCTGAGTCTGAGTAGTCCTGTGGCATTCTCCATGACCAGCTCTGGGCCATTCAAAAGCTGCCTGCACCTCTTTCATCCAATACACTGGTCATAAAAGAAGATCACAGTGGTACCTGCATGGTTGGGCTTTTCAGAGTCTAAATGTGGGTGTGCTTGTCAAATTCAGACTATACATTTCAGTGGACCCATCTCCAAGTTTGTTGATTTCTTTTTTGCCTGCTTAACTGTGCCATTGAACCTGCACAGGCAACACCCCATTTCAGCCCTCAGAATCTGATATGATAGGTTTCACGTTTGTATAATTCATCAGCTGTGAAAAGTTCTTAGCTATTCTCTCTTAAAACACTGCTTCTTCATTCCTATTATTTTCTCTAGAAACTCCTCTGATATTCAGCCTTTATTATGTTCATTCACTTTCTTCTCCATGTTTATCAGTTACCTTTTTTTTTTTTTTGTATCCCATCTCTGTTATGTGATACTACCCCAACCATTTCTGGCTTGCTTTTCATGGTTTGCTTAGTTTGTTTTAAAAACAAAACAAAACAATATGAAACAAAATAACTTTGTACCACTGGATCAGGGGTGGCAAGGCCGCAGTAGGCTGCCCCCTGGCATTAACCACTAATTAAGAATATGCTCCACAGACTTGCCTACAGGCCAGTCTTATAGAAGCATTTTCTCAATTAAGGTTCCCTCTTTCCAGATGATCCTAGCTTGTGTCAAGCTGATAAAAGTAACCAGAACAGCACTTTACAAAAATATCTTTTACTTTTTTCTCTAAACATTTATGCTATTTATTTCATTACTCAAGTGCTTAATATCTTTCGTTGTAAAATTTACTTTGATCTGAACTATCGCAACAATATTTGATCTTAGTGTAAATCTATGCATAATTTTCAAATACACTATTTTATCTGATGGTAACATTCCAGCATCTTCTTGTAAAAATAATGATATATTTGCTTTTCAGCTACCCCTCCATAGGGAAACAATGCAAGATCAATATATGCATGGTATTATCTTTCTAAATATAAGAAATGTTAATGTCTAAACCCCACTTCCCGTAAGTCTAGTATGTGAATGTGATTCTGCATTATTATCAGTTATGGTAATTACTATTACTAACTTTTAGAAACATTTCACTGAATTCTTTATCTCAGTCTTCCCAGATACAATGATACAGAAAGAAGAAGGAAATACATTCTGTATGTGATTACACTGAGTTCAGGCTTCCAGGGCTTTCTGTATGTGCTCACAACATAGGTTGATTGGACTTAGAATATTTCTAAGCACTACTTCATTGCATTGTGATCACACTATTGTGTGCATGGATTCTAACAGTGTTTTTAAGTCTAACTGTTGATTTAGACACATGGGACCTAGTTCACAGCACTAAGTCATTTCTATTTTTTTTTCTATGAAGGCTCTGTTCCAGAAATCAAATCAATTTTAAACATGAAAATCTAGCTGGGTATAGTGGTTCACAACTCTAATCTCCGCACTTATGAGGTTGATACAGGAAGGTTTCTGAGAATTTGAGGCTAGCCTGGGCTATATAGTGAGTTCCAGAGCAAACCAGACTGTATAATGAAACTTGTGTCAGAAAACAAAGCACAAAAGCAAAGCAGAACTAAAGTATGATTACAGTATGGAATGATCTAATTCATGTATCTATTTCTTTATATTTTGAGATTGACTTGGTGATTTTGTGAGACAATATTTTACATACTGAAAACACATGGGAGAAATAAAACTATTAATTTGATATCTTTTGAGCTGTTTTATGCCACAGTGGGAAGAAAAATGACAAACAAGTATAGAGAATAAAGCTTATTTTACACGCAAATGTTTGAAAATGTTGTGATGGGGAAGAGCTATTGCTCTTCTCTATCAGAAGGTCCAAGTCTTTTCCTGAGTCTCCTCATGGCTGACTTCATCTCTTGGTTCCTCAGAGTATAGATCAAGGGATTTAGCAGAGGGGAGATGACTGTGAAGGTGACAGAGATGGCTTTATCTGTGGGGAGGGCAGTGAAGGGTCTGGCATAGACATAGATGCAGGGCACAAAGTGCAGGGTGACCACAGTGATGTGGGAGGTGCAGGTGGAGATGGCTTTCTTCCTGCCCTCTCCTGACTGAGACCTAAGCATCATCAGAATGATTGTATATGACACCACCAACAACACAAACCACAGAGTAGCAACCAGGCCATTATTGGAAATCATCAGCAGCTCAAGTACAAAGATGTCTGTGCAGGCAAGTTTGATGACCTGGGGGACATCACAGTAGAAAGTGTCAAGGACATTGGGTCCACAGAATGGAAGTGTCAGCAAGAGAGAAATCTGTACTATGGAGTGGGCAAAGCCTCCCACCCAGGAGGCTGCTATCAGCCCAATGCAACGGCCTCTGCTCATGATGGTCACATAGTGC
>NW_021624038.1:0-11696 GCF_004785775.1 Grammomys surdaster
ATTCTACCATTAAGCTAAACCCCAGCTCTCAAAGTGTTTCTTTATCACTGAAACCAAAGGAGAAACTGAAGTGGTGTGTAGCAAGACCACTGTGGAGAAGAATCAGCATTTGCTTTAGTTTTTGTTGTAAGTACTTTGTTTTGCTTTATTTGAGTTAGTGCCTGGTGTTACTCTGGCTGACTTCAAACTCTCTAACTAAATAATAAATGTTAAAAACAAAGAAATATGATTATGGCCTCATCAATGGTCTTTTAGGATTCTTAAGAAGGCAGGGTAAGGTCTGTATACAGTTCCTATATAGGCAGTCTGGAGAACGCTGTAACTGGACTCTATAGCCTGGGCCATCAGATGACATTTTCCTATCTTTATTTCCCTTTAACCTTTTCTTCTCTGTTCCCACTCACTCCCAGGATGGCATCATAGTAACAGAAAGAGAGAAAGTAAAGAGAAGAGAGTGAGAACTCACACTTTATATTTACTTGTTCCGTTATTCAAATTGGCCAAACCCTCACATGTTGTCTCAGGAAACTGACAAAATTACATAGTTATTGTGTGTGTGCACCCTGTGAAGGAGGGAATGTGCACACATGTGCACATGTGTTCACCATCTGACTCTGTCACACAGACAAGGATGTTCTTCCTTATTTCTGATGTGTCTGGTTTTTTGTGTAGTCTTGTTAGGCGTGGGGGGGGGGGGTTAACCTAAATCTGCTCATGTTTTCCAACCAGAATTAGAAGTGGCAAAAACATATTTGAATATTGTTCTCATATCTCCAGTTACTATTAAGATAGCTTAAGATAGTCAACTGATGGTAATTAGATTGCCTTAACTGAAACAATGGGTGTTAGGGAAGTACTCTGCTAACCTCTGATGTCTGCTGTGGGTAAGAGCTTCCTGCTGGGCTCACAGCTCATGCCTGGGACCATTCCCACAGCCTCAATGAGCCACAGACTGAAAGAGGTCTTGAGATACAATCTAGTCTGGGACTTTTATGCCTAAATAATTACTGACTAATGAAAATCTACTTCTCCTTTTTTAGCTTCTGAATGAATACTTAAATATATCCAAGTCTATTTGTGTGTATGAGACACGCACAAAATATTTTATAGTTAAAAACTAAGCAGTAGTTATTATGTCCATAACCCAGACAGTATTAACCAGTGATGCTACATTCTAATTGATTCTAGAGGTAGTTCTTCCCCTGGACTCTTTCTGAAACTGTAATATTTTCTCTGAGTCTTTGGTGCAGTGGGAAACTCTGTGCTGCACTTCAACTTCTCCCATTTTTCTACACAATACCATGGCATTCATACCTTAATTGTCAGTTGCTATTTTGAAAGTGCTCTAATACGGTTTACGCACAAAAGTTCAAAACATATTTTGTTTATTTTACAAAGCTTTATAAGGATAGACAAACATATCAAGAACTTACCCAACAGCCACTACTTATAAATGTTTAGTCTTTGTTCTATTTACTCTAGTGTCATAGATCAATGTTGAGCCTTTTGGGGGGGGAATATTAATGTTACTATACTCAGTAGGTATTTGTGTTCATTATGTATTCTTATATAATAATTGTTTACAATGAAACTTTAAAAAAAACATTATGAATAAAAATCATGAAGACTATGCTCTTGAAGCACAGTTTACTTATAATATATTTAACATGTATTTTCTATTTACACTCGGGGCTGTAGAAGTAGAGCAATGGTAATGTCTATATATTCTATATGTATTGTAGCTGTATCATATTTGTATCTACAATGGATAATGTCTATGTAGGTTTGATCTCTAGCATCTGGGGAAGAGAGCTGGGAGGAAATGTGGCTTGAGAAGGAGATAAAATAATGGAAGCAAAGTGATTTAAAGATGCCATTCTTCTGGTTTTGAAGGTGGAGGAAGGGTCCAGAAGCAAAGGAATACGGACAGACACTCTAAGATGAAAGTATTTGAGCTGGCAACCAGTGAGGCCAGTCAAGCCTTGTGTCTCTGTTCTACACAGAGCTGAAGTTCCAGGAGTGTACATGTATGGGACACCAAGCTTTTTTCGAGCATCTTAGCTCCAGACCTCATGATTGCACAGCCAGAGACCTTAACTGATGAGCCATCTCTCCTGCCCCAAGACTGATATCATTAACAATATCTAGGAAGCTGAACAGTCATGTCTTCTAATTCTTCCCTTGCTTCTCCATTAGGATCAGGTATGAGCCCAAATATACATCCTAACTAACTGTGAGTAGAGCAGGACTACTTCTAGTCATCAACTCCAGCCCAATATCCTACAGTCAGATGATACTGGAATCTTACTTACGTTGCTCTCTCTCCTCCCGTTTTAGAAATGGTCTCAGTGTGTAGCCCCAACGGGTCTGGAACTTGCTATGCAGTCCAGGATGCCCTGAAATTAGAAAGAACCACTTGCTTCTGCTTTCCAAGTGCTGGGACTAAAGACATGCATCACTATGCCCAGCTATTTCCCCACCCGCAACCCCACTCACCATGTCTGAAGCCTCTGACTGTCAATCAAAACTCAAAAGACAGCAGCTGACTCCCTTGTTATAGCAACTCTGGGTAAATAGCCTTGCGTTTTCTTTGATTGGTCTTTATTTCCACAGAGCTCAATAATTATTTGTATATTAAGTGATTTACCAGGGAATCATATTAGAAAGTGTGGGATATGAATTGAAAACAAGGGTCACAGAAGACATGACCTGGTCATCCAGTAACAAAACTGCCAGAGTACAGGCAGACAATCTGGCACTCAGTGGTTACCTTGGGACAAGACAAAGGTGGCTCTTGGGGAAGAGTAGGCTGTATGTTAGATAATATCCCATGGGTGTCTCCTTTTGTAATTTAATGGGAGTCTAGGGTATTTTTTCAAAGTTAGGGCCATAGGGAGTGAACTTTGTCCTGGAGCCAATTCATTACTTGGGTTTCCTTTTTGGCCTGGTGTACATGTCTATTCCCTGGTCTCATTAATAGCTGGGACTGACATCCCAAGACATCTGCCTTGAGTAAACCTGGGACATGAGCTCATTATTAGTTTTGAAAGAAAGAGAAGACTACCTTGAGTGTTTAGTTCTATAAATCTATATCTGGAGCTTTGGGGTTGGGGGGAAAAGAGTATGTAAATGTCCCTCCCAGGACCAACACTTGCACACTCCACCCAAGACTGGATTTGCAGAGTGAAATAGAAGGTGAACAATGGGGAGATTATTGGGGGTGGTAGATACTGAGGGGTGAGGGAGGGTCTGAGAGATGAAGGAATGAAAGTGTTCAGGAATTTGAATGAGGTGTTCAGACTCTACCCTTTCACTTCAGTTTCTCTGAAGATGGTTGGACAGAACAGAGAGATACCTGTTGCTTTGACTGGCAAAGGCACCGGGAAGCAGGGAAGTGGCACTCTTGGTTGTCACAATGGTGAAACTGTTATGTTTGTTCAGCTACTCTTACCCTGAGTTCCAAGGTCAACAGGATGATCTGTTGAGTCTTAACCAAGTGTGTATCCACTTGGCCAGAGAAGATCTTGAACTCCATCCAGGCTGTGCTTCCTTCACGGGTGCATGTCTGCAGCTTACTAGGTCTTAGGTCTCTCCTCATCGATTTCCATGACCTTCTGACTCTATCCAGCTTTTCTGCTACTACCAAATGAGAACAGTTATAGACCCAGATTGCTGTAAACCAGTATGTGTGTAAGCCTATTTACTACCCAAGTAGCTCAACTCACCTGAGGAGTCAAAAAACAGTAAACGGCAGAGCCCTTTCCAGATTCAGCAAAAAAGAATGCCAGGAGTGTACACCAACACATTCACTTTTAAATTTGTTTTGGTTTTGTTTTATTTGTTTTCAGAGAAAAGCTCTTTTGTCAGTAGCCCAGGCTGTCCTGGAACTCTCTGCATTCCTCCTATCTCAGCCTCTTGAAAGCCAAGGTTACAGATGTGAGCCAACATGTCTTGCAGGTTTTGCTCTTTAAAACATGTTCCAAAGTGTCTCAGAGACACATCATGATTGAGAACCACAAACATCTTCCTCCCCTAGAAGTGCATAACTGTCTCTGGTTAGAACACAGATGAAGTTTATTGTTCCTTTGAATAAACCCTGGTCACCCAGCAGATAACTGGTCCAATCACCAAACCAAACAGTTCGGAAGTTCCCGCTTCTGCTCATAAAAATACTCATTTCAAGTCTGTTTCAGCAGTCTTTGACTTGCTTTGATACTTTAAAGTTTATGTTAAGGATTTCTTCCTCTCTGTCTTTCTTACTGTCCTCCTACTGCATACCACTTGGGATGTGAGCACTGGCCTAATTTTTAAATTGAATGAATTTAACAAAATAGTGATTCTAAACAGTTTTGTCCACCTAAACTAAGCACTAAATAAGGCAAATTATATTTGACTGTGACACACACAGGCATGTCTCTAGTATCTGCCCTCAGGTTTTCTAAAGTCCAAGTATCAGGTAGGAGAGTAGTTGGTTGCTTCCAGAGAAGCATATCTGAGGTTCTCAGGCTCCCTTGAAGCTTTAACACTGACACTCATCTTTGTCAGCACCTGCCTCTTTTGAGAGCAAAACAAAACCTCTCCTTACCAGAAAAACAGAAAAGCCTCTCAACAAACATAGAGGAGAAAGACAACACCTTTTGTTCTTCAATAAGCTTTATGCTAGAAGGGATGCCCCTCCTGGGAATGTGCCATGACCAGAAAGAAGGGAAACTCAAGCTTTTGTACACACAAACCCTTGTAAGCAGATATGCCCACATCCTAATACAGCTCTAGGGATGGACTTGTCTAACATGGCAGGGGAATAAAGAAAAGACAGGCACATGGACACACAGAAAATTGGGTGGACCAGGCTCTAGATGGACAAGCAGCAGCTGGAATCTCCTCCTGTTATTTTATACAGCTGGGTAGTGAAGCAATATGATTGTGTATGCTAAACAAGAAGGGAGAGTTATGAGATAAAGATAAACAAGGAACCTGGGCTAGTATACAGCTTAACAAAGAGATGCTTTACCTAGCTTGGTATGTGCAGTCTCTGTAGGGGAGCAGTCTTCAGACTGTGGCCATCTGAGAAGCAGGATGCTAAGGAGCATATTTTCTGTATAAACTGTCAATATTTGCACTTGGATTAGAAGGGAAGGCTTTTACCATTTCCCTGAGCCTAGCCCAAGGCAGGCTTTGCTGTGTTCCAAGTGCCTAAGGCACTGGGATCCTTGATATGACAGTGTCCTTGTCAACAACCCACATTTGCACAGATCCTCACTCACTCCCTACATGGGTGCATGCATTACTTTCAGGTAAATGGACACTGGTCCTGAAAGAAGAGTATTTAACTGTCATCATTCATGGTTTATCTTAAATTTGTTTGTTGATTGAACCAACAGCAAGGAAGACAATTGACTTTGTGTAAAGGAAAATTGAACTTACATCTTCCTGAAAGGAAGTGACTTGGCGTTTCTGAAGGAAGTGCCAGGCTCCAGTTAGGTTCCTACTCTACCCCAGTGCCCAGGACCAGCTCTGGCCAGCAGAGGGGGAAGAATTGGCCATGGGACATAATTCATTTTCATTTCATGAAAGGAAGCACATCTCAGCTTAGCTTTACCTACTCTGACAACCTGTGTTTTTCACAGGCTTTATTTATACATAAAATCATATTCTCAGAAACTCTCCATTTATACACAGCTTTTCAAAATACATTCTCTTTTAAAGTCTTCCTTGATTATGTAAGAATATTGAAAGAGGAACAAAGCAAGAAAACAGCAACTTCACAAGAACAACAAATTAACATTATGCTAAAATCAATTTTCTTTTAAGTCACTATCTTCTTCCTTAAGATTAGTGTTGTAAAGCCTTTCAGTTACAGAAATGCTAGGCAAGATGACTCTATTTGAATTTGGTTCTGTTTCAATTTGGCACAAAATTAATAGGTCAAAAGTTATTTCCTACTACCTGGTATTTCAAACTTGGCTTTCTACTAAAGTTCAATCTCCCTGACCCTTATTTAATTCTGCCTTTGCTTCCTCTATATTTCTTTTATATTTGGCTTAAGACCATCATTTTTTTTCTATGACTCTTAAAACACAGTGCATCCCTTTGCTTAAGCTAAGGTGGTTTGTTTTGTGTTTTTCTATAATATCAGAAAAGTTCAGGTCTGACAAGTTTGTTCAGCAAGGCAGGCAGTTCATTGAGCCAAAACATTTTCTTTTGTTTCTCTGTCATAAGCCCTTGTTTCAATATGATTCCTATATTTATTAAAATTCTGTAATATATATATATACACACACACACACACACACACACACACACACATCAGGATTCCTAAAGCTGCTTACTCTTGCCTTCAGGAAGGTACCGAGGCTTCTCATTCACTGTATGATCACCATCTCCTCCTATTCATACAAGTTCCTTTTCTCTGAAGCTGAAAATAAAAACCTTGTCATTCAATTATAGCTAGTCAGCTTCCAGAAACTCCCTAAGTTTATCTTCTTTAATAATTGTTCTCAAATCTTCTGTCTCATGCTTACTAATAACACTCATTAATAACGTAATTGTGTATCCAAATGATAAGTCCTTAAGAAAGATTCCCTTTTCTGCATAACTGTTTTTCCTAAGGAACTTTCATTAATTTCATTCTTATTTACACCAGCTTCTTGTGATCCCAGCAATAGCGTTTGGAGAGAGGCCTTTAACAGTGAGAAATACAAAAGGCTTTAACAGTGAAAAAGCCTTTAACTTTTTGCTTATACAAGGATAAGCAAAAGGTGCATAGCAAATTCCCACCAAGGGTAGTGAAGGTCAATCCAGGTCTTCCAAGCACTAGAACTTTGCCAAAGAGCACCTTCAGGATGATTGGTACCGCCACAACGAAGACTGACATAAGGAAAAAGTCTCCCCTTCTTCTTTCCTTCTTTTCCTTCCTCCCTCCTCCCTTCTCCTTCCCCTTCCTCCTTTACTCCTCCTTCCCAAGGAACACATGCAACCCAGGACCTCAAACATACTGGTATGGTACATTGAGGTAAACAAAAATAATTCTCTCTCTCACTCTCAATCTCTCTTCTTCAAGGAGGGTCTCACTCTTTATCTGTGACTGTCTTGGTTCTCACTATATAGATCAGGCTGGCCTAGAACTGATAGAGATCTGCCTGTCTCTGCCTCCTGAGTGCTGAGATCAATCTTTTTTCTTGATAACTGCATTTCAAAGGGCTCTAGATCTTAGGTCTTGGAAAAAGATATTCTTGGGTCAGAATATCACTAAAGCAAGAATTTTATTAAGCTTTTGAAAGATTTAGAAATATATTGGGAATATGTAAAGTGAATAAATTAAAAATGTATGTAAACAAATAAATTAATGTGGGGCTAGAGCAGGGCATAGTGGTATACACACAGAGAGGTAGAAGGTGGGAGGATCAAGAGCTAGGGGCCATCCTTGGATACATAATGAGTTCAAGGCCAACCTGGGCTAGAGATCCTGTTTCAAAAACAACAAAGTTTTAAAAAGACTCACATGCATCTCACCTAGAAGGACCTTACTTAGTTTTCTAAGGCAGGTGCTCCAAGAGAAGCGGTGCAGAGGAGTCTCTGCTCTCTTGCATTTTAAAAAATTAATGAACATATTTATGTATAATGTATATGTGAGAGCATGTGTGCCATGACACGTGAATGAAAGTCAGAGACCTCCACGGAGTCAGTTGTCTTCTGCATGGCTTCTGGAGAACACTCAGGCCATTGGTCTAGCACAGCAAGCACCTTTATCTGCCGAGCCACCTTGCCACCCTGCTTCCCTTACTCTTTAAAAAGGAGGAATCCACCTTTTGGTTTTTAATTGTGTCACCTTAACCCCTTCCATCCAGTCTTTCCCTGAAGCTATTCCTCCCCACCTGACACTTAGCTACTGACATCCTTCCTTGTGCTCTCCAATTCCCCTGCCTGTGTCCTCATTCCCGAATCTCTCAAGACAAATAAGGACCAACTCAGACTTGGTACACTTGAAAGCAGCTAAGAGAATTGTTATTGCAGGAGGAAAGGGTAGGGCAGGGTCAAAGGGCTAGTCTCCACCTTTGGGGAGGAAATGTGTTGTTTTAAGCTACTGAGATGTCCACTAATCCATTTTGTTTGTTTCTCAGGGTCATGGCAGAGGAGCTCTGGAATCATTCCTCCCTGTCCAGCTTCATCCTTGCAGGCCTGTTTAACCACTCACCTTATGACTCCTTCTTCTTCTCCCTGGTTCTTCTGGCCTTTGGGACTGCTGTGGTTGGTAACATCCTCCTCCTGATGCTCATCCAGGCAGATAGACGACTGCACACACCCATGTACTTCTTCCTCAGTCAGCTCTCCATCATGGACTTGACTATGACATGCACAGTGGTGCCCAAGATGGCAACCAACTTTCTCTCAGGCAGGAAGCTCATCTCCCTAGGAGGCTGTGCATCTCAGATCTTCTTTGTGGTCACTGCAGTAGGAGCTGAGTGCTTTCTCTTGGCTGTCATGGCCTATGATAGGTATGTGGCTATCTGCCACCCACTGAGATACCCTGTACTGATGAATTGGAAGACCTGCTCTTTCTTGGCCATGGCATCCTGGATGGGTGGTATGGCAGACAGTGTGATTGATGTGGGTGTGGTCTTCAGCTTCCCCTATTGTGGATCTTTAGAGGTGGATCACTTCTTCTGTGAAGTCCCTGCTCTGTTGCGCCTGTCCTGTGCCGACACCTCACTATTTGAGGACCTCATCTATGCATGCTGTGTGGTGATGTTACTGCTGCCTCTTGGGGTCATTGTGGCATCCTATGCTCGTGTCCTCACAACTGTCATGAGGATGCCCTCCACTGAAGGGAAACAGAAAGCCCTCACCACTTGCTCTTCCCACCTGGCCGTGGTGGGCCTTTACTATGGAGGAGCCATATTTAGCTACATGCAGCGAGCCTCAGCTAGGACACCACTGGGGGATAGAGCTACCTCCATCTTCTACACTATCGTCACCCCAATGCTCAACCCACTTATTTACAGCCTGAGGAACAGGGAGGTAACTAGTGCCCTGAAGAAGATGCTGCAGAGATGGGGCATGTAGGCATCCCCACCCCTTCACACCTTACTCTTAGGTTCTTGTCTCATCTGTTCCTTCCTCTGCCTATTCTTCTCTGCCATTCCAATGCTTCCTCTATGCCTTTTGGGAGCCTCTCTGACTAGGTAGCACTAGGCTTTAAGCTGAGAGTAATCTGCTATCATAGGATTCCTGGAAGGGTGGTGAGAGAGTAACAGATGGTTTCCTTCGATTCCTGGAACACTTTCTTCCTCTGAGAACCATCATTTTGAGGATTCAAAGCCCACTGTGACTTTAAGAACCAGGAAGTGCACTGTTTGTGTTATCCTTTGATTGACAGGTGCAGCCTTTCCTCAAGGTTACATGTTAAACTGGGCATGAGGCTCAGTTGGTAGACTGCTTGTCTTAGCATGCACAAAGCACATGAACCAAACATGGTACTCCATGCCAATAATCATTCCGCTTGGGAAGAAGAGGCAGGAAAGCCAGAAATTCAAGGTCATCCTTAGCTACACATTGAGTTCCAAGCCCAAGTTCCTAGCTATCTATGTTAAAAAAAAAAAAGTCAAAAACAAAAACAAACAAAGAAACACAAAGAAACCACAGGAAACCAAGGCTGGAAACATATTCATAACTCATTCAAACATTAAAATGTGGAATCAAGCACCTTGAAATGTGGTACACAGCTTGGTTTGTGTAAGAAATATGAAACTTTCAGCAATGTAACTTCTCTGTGGACCACATGTTTCTTATCTGAACAATCATGGTTGCTTATAAAAATCACACCAAGAGTTTCTTGGCATTCACTAATACCTAATTACTTTCTGTGAAGCTCCATTTTTATGTATCTTGTCATTAGGAAATAGAGTTTTGTAACTTTCCACAATCATGCTTTATCTTTTCTATTAAAATATGGAGTTTCAATGTGTTGCTTAGGATAACCTGGGCTCAGGTGACCTTTGAAGTCATTGGGACTGATGCTGGACAGTGAGAAGGACCTTGTACTATGACAACAATAGAAATGACACCAAGTCACACATTACAAGAAAGACAGACAAACTGTGCTGCAACAACAGTCAGGGCTGACTAACCTCAACTACAGCTAAAGAAAGAGCTCTGAACCTCAGTCTGAACCAGGCTGCTGGTCACTGGACAAAATGGAGCAGCAGGCTTTTATCATTGTTGGGGATCATAAGCTGAAGAATGTTAGTTGTCATGTCTGAGCCATGTTTTCAAAAGTTTGTCACCTTATGTGAAAGCTTTGTGAGCTTGTACTTGGCCAGCTAATGAGCAATGGACTTCCCTCAGAAACTTCTGTCAGTCTTGTGCCACTGTCTTGTGTAACTAATCCAGCTCTATGACAGGGCTGGAGGACTTACAATGCTTCTGTTGACAAAGCAAGCATACAGTCAAGGTGGAAGAAACACATGCCAAGCTCTAATGGGCATTAGGCCAAGTTAACCTTACATTAGGCCTGGACAGGTTTCTCAGATAGTCATATGCAGAGTTATGCTGAGCGTCCTCAAAGGTTCTGAAATAACAAAGATCATAGACATGCTACAGGCACAGCGATGTCAAGCCTTTCATCCTGATTGAGCCATCTGTCAACATCTACACTTTCAAATAAACAATCAGTATTTTTAGCAAACTCAGCCTTCAGATTTCTGCAGAACAACCTTGGTAATGACTATCACAATGGACCTGTGAGAATTGTTATCTATGATGAAACTAAAGGCAGCCAATGGTGTACTGCACAGTTGTCCTGTAAACACTCTGGCTTTCAAAACTAATTCAGTGTTTTATATCAAAGCTATGGAACAAGTACAGGACAAGCCCTGGAACCATTGAAAAATTCAGATATTTGCCTTACTATTCATAACAGTAGCAAAATCACAGGAAAACATACATCATGTTTTTAATGTGTAACATGTTAAGAGCCCAGAGTTTATTTCATTACCTTGGGTGGTCCCTGTGGCAGGACTACAGACATCTCCCCTGCATTTAATTTTTTATTATTTATTTATTTGTGTTGTGTTGGAGACTGGGTCCATGTTTTATGCATCGTTGGCAAGAGCTCTCCAAGCTGCACTCCAAGCTTGGACTTTGTACCTTAAGCATGGAATCAAGGCATAGAAATGTTAAGAAAGCCACATGTTATTGATTCCTAGGTTCATTTTCTGCTTCCTGCAGACATAATTAACAGGTAAACACAGTATATGTTACAGGTGTGTGAAGTGCTGTTTGGCTGTAGGCACATTTGGGAACAATTGCCATGGGATGGGGTAGTCTCTCACAGCTGGAGTTTAAGCTGTGGGAAGTACAGAGAGAATAAGTAACTCACTCTACAGCAGTGGTTCCCAACCTGTGGGTCATAACCGAAACCATTGGAAAATTCAGATGTTTACATCACGATTCATAACAGTGGCAAAATCACAGTTAGGAAGTAGCAACAAAAATAATTTATGGTTGGGTGTCACCACAACATGAGGAACTGTATGAAAGTGTCACAGCTTTAGGGAGGTTAAGAACCACTGATCAGTACAATCAAGAGAGTTCATGGGCAGATTGATTTGGGGGTGTAGTGCTAGGGACTGAACCTCTTGTTAAACACACATTCTACCATTAAGCTAAACCCCAGCTCTCAAAGTGTTTCTTTATCA
>NW_021624039.1:0-6494 GCF_004785775.1 Grammomys surdaster
TGCTGGAGGAGGTGTGAGAGACCTCCTGGCCTGCTGGAGGAGGTGTGAGAGACCTCCTGGCCATCTGTTTTTCTGTATTGGTTTTGGCCTTCTTGGTTGAGACGGTTAGTGTAGTTGTTTTGTCTGTGTTTTGTGTTGCTTGTTGACAGTTATGGGACAGACTGTAGTGACTCCCTTAAGCCTGACTTTAGACCACTGGACAGAGGTGAAGGACAGAGGCAATGAGTTATCGGTTAACATCAGGAAGGGACGTTGGCAAACTTTCTGTGCCTCAGAGTGGCCAAAACTTGATGTGGGATGGCCACCTGAGGGGACTTTTGACGCGACTACTATTTCTGCAGTAAAAGCTACTATTTTTCAGGAAGGACCAGGGTCACATCCCAATCAACAGCCATACATCGTGGTTTGGCAGAACCTGATCCAGAATCCCCCTCCGTGGGTGAGACCATGGGTTAAGAGACAGCCAGGCTCCCGAGCCCTGGCTCTCTGCAGTTCCGGGCCTAAAACGCCCAAACCCAAACTGAAACCGGACTCGGAAACTAAACCCTCAGCTCCGCCTAAGATCTATCCCGAGATAGAGGAGCCACCTGAGTGGCCAAGTCCGCCACTGCCCCCCCTTATCATCAACCACCACAGGCTCCCCTGGCCTCGGCACCAAGTCCGGAACCACAGGGAGCAGCCGGGGGCGGGGGGCCGGCAACTGGCACTCGGAGCCGGAGAGGGTTGAGTCCGGAAGGATCCGACTCCACTGTTTTCTCTACTTCTCCGAGCTATAGGTCCGGCACCTACCGAACCGAATGCAGTCCAGTTCCTACAATACTGGCCCTTCTCTTCATCTGATCTGTTTAACTGGAAAGCTAATTATCCCACTTTTTCAGAGAATCCTACATCCCTGATTGGACCGGTGGAGTCTATCATGTATTTGCACCAGCCCACCTGGGATGATTGCAATCAGCTCCTCCAGACTCTCTTCACAGCTGAAGAGAAAGAGAGAGTTCTTCTGGAGGCCCGGAAAAACATCCAGAACGCTGCAGGACAACTTTTAAGATTTTGGCCGCAGTTGTAGATGAGGGAAGAAGACAGGGAACTAGAGGAGTTAGACAGACAGGGAACTTGGGCGAGTATCGGAGGCAGGAGCCAAGGAGACCCAGAAGAGCCAGCCAAGCACTGGACAGAGACCAATGTGCCTATTGCAAGGAGAGAGGACATTGGGCCAGAGAGTGTCCCGCCAAGAAGGGACTTAAGGCTCTGGCCCTAGGTAGCAATGAAGACTAGGGGGGTCAGGGCTTGGCCCCCCTCCCCGAGCCTAGGGTAACCCTGAAAGTGGAGGGGACCCCCATGGACTTTCTTGTCGACATGGGAGCAGAATTCTCAGTGCTCAAGAAACCCCTGGGGAAGTTGGGAAGTAAGCAAACCATAGTTATTGGAGCCACTGGACAGAACTCATATTCGTGGACCACCACGAGAACAGTAGACCTGGGAAAAGGACAGGTGTCTCATTCCTTCCTAGTGATACCTGAGTGTCCTACCCCTTTGCTGCGTAGGGACCTTTTAACTAAGTTAAAGGCACAACTAATTCTGTGTTGTTCATTGCTGGTGATGTAAGAAATCTGTTAAATTAGGTCCAGCATGGGCTGGCCATGTCATCTGGTCATTAGGTTCTCTCACCGGCAGTCTTTCATGTCTTGATTGTGTAACCCGTCTCTGCACCTGTGATAGGGGTGAGAATACTCTGTACCTGGTATATTCACCGCCCATGATGGGGGTGAACTGACTGTGTTTTTTCTGTTTTCTTGATGAACTGTTTGTGTGTTTTTGGACTGTGACTGACGTTATTTTGAACTGACTCTACTGTGCTAAATATCCTGAGTTAACAAGAGTTAACATGAGTTAACATGGCCATTGACAGAGAAATAGCTAAAACAATTGTCTGATCTCCGCGGTGTGTTAGCAAAAGAAAAGGAACTCTCTGGCTCCTACCGGAGAGATTCTTGGTTATGCTTTCTATGTCTATTATGAGTCCTTGGCGCCAAATTTGTCCACGTGTGTCGTTGTCTGTCTTTGTTTTATTAGAATAAATGTCTGTTCTATGTTTTATGTTCAGAAAGATAAAAAGGGTTAAAACTTATAGGCAAGTCCCCCTGCTCTGTGGATAAAAGTGAGGCACAGCAGGAGGAGCCCTGGCAAAAATGATTCTTTGCACAGGCTGCTCTTGGAGAGGCTAAGAACTTTTTTGCTTTCATGGTAAAAAAACTGATTTTTTTCTTCCCCCAAGATTGAAAAGAAGATTTCAGTGTAAGTTTTATCTGGGATCAGATAAGGCCTTGATGAACTACTTTAGGAATTTGTAGATAGGCCTAAATTAAGAACTTTCAAATTTGAGTTAGGACAAAGCTCAGAGAGGGCTCAGCAGAAGCTGGTGTGACATTCCTGTTGTCATGGTCACTCTGTCTAGTCCCTGGAAAGGTGTTTTCTGGAATTTGTTTTATTGCCTTGCTTCTTCCTTGGGGAAGACAGGTCAGCCTCAGACCCAAGGACATTTAAAAGAGACAGTTTATGGTCCAGGAGCTATATAATGATTATGCTGGAGAGATTAGAATTACAGCCTGACTTGCCTACTCCAGCTGCCATTCCAAGAAATGCATATGGAATTATATCACTAGAAAGTTTTGCCTCAAGGAATGGCTAATAGCCTTACAAGAAGTTAAGAGTAAAGAAAAGTAAAAACAAAAAAACAGTTTCAATTGACTTTTAGAGCCCTGCCTTGGTCTCATTGATTATTGAGTTTAGCAGGTGACAAGGTGCTTCTTCCGAAATTACAGCCAGAAAAAGTAAGAAAATTTTGTTTTAAAAAAATATATATATAAATTGTGCATTTAAAAGTATAGTGAAACAGTGGCTGCAGTTGACAGTTCAGTCGTGAGCTCCAGAAATTTTGACTCACTCATGTTTATGGTTGAGAAGAAGATAGAGCAGGTGGAAATGATTGCTAGAGTAAGAAAAAATAAGAAAAGCTGTGACACAGTACTAGCCTGCTGTCAATTAGATACAGTGGTAAAGACAAATTTAGCCCCCCTCCCCTTAAGAAAGAGAAAAGATATCTGTGGGGTTCTTAGAAGACCCCTCCTTTCCAGACAACCCAGCCAGTCTGACGTGACTGGTAGAGTCTTTGATGTTTTCCCTCCAGCCCACCTGGGATGATTGTCAATAGCATTTACAGGTTCTCTTTACTACTGAAGAGAAGGAAAGAATCCTGTTAGAAGCCTGTAAGAACGTTCCTGGTGACAACGGGCAGCCTATGCAGCTTCCCAATGAGATTGATGCTGGATTCCCCCTTAACTGCAGGTAAGGGGTGGCTGGTGGTCTACCATCGGGCTCTAGCGGGTCTCCAAGGGCAGCGAGATGGCCCACCAATTTGGCCAAGGTAAGAGAAGTCCTTCAGGGACCAAAACGAGCCACTGTCTGTGTTTCTTGAGAGGTTACTGGAAGATTTAGTTAAGGAGGCAGAGAAAGTGTAAGAGAGAAAAGAGAGAAAAGGCAGGTGAGATTACAGGCGAGAAGGATTTTGGCCGCAGTGCAGGAGAGAAAGGCAAAAGATAAGATAGGAACTAGACAGACAGAGAACCTGGGTGACAAAGACGGAAGCCCCAGATATCAGTGAATGGCTAGCAGAATTCCCAAAAGTTTGGGTTGAAACTGAAGAAGCCAGACACTAATGATTACAAGCCAATACAAGATCTAAAAGTCAATAAGAGAATACAAGACACTTAACCTCCTCAGTTCGCTCCCCCAGAGAGGACTTTTGGCAGCATCAACTTTCCAGCAGCCCCCTGACTGATGGATGACTAATACTCGCGTGATGCACTATCAGAGCCTGTTGTTGACTGAAAGGGGTGATCTTTGCACCCCCGGCCATCTTGAATCCTGCCACCTTTCTGCCTGTGACTGACGACTCTTCTCCCATCCATCACTGTGTTGATATCCTGGCAGAAGAAACAGGTACTCGGAGCGACCTGAAGGACCAGCCCTGGCCAGGAAGTCTGAACTGCTATACAGATGGCAGCAGTTTCCTGGTGGAAGGTAAGCGAATGGCGGGAGATTCAGTGGCAGATGGAAAGCTAGTACCGATATGCCTTTGCCACGGCTCATATACATGGTGCAATCTATAGACAAAGAGGGCTGCTGACAACGCAGAAATACTGAGCCTCTTTGAACCAAAACCAAAGGGCTCAGGACACTGTTGCAAAAAGGAAATCAGATGGCTGACATGGCTGCCTAGAAAGCTGCCCAGGGAGCAATGATTCTAGCAGTAAGGGTTCCAGAGACTATTTTGACACTCGAGATACCAGTTTCAGATATGCCACCAACGACCATCAAGTGATGGACAATTTGGGCTTTCACTCTGAAACCCCTTATGGGGTAATAAAAAACTGAGATGGTAAATTAATTCTCCCACAAGAAGAAGGACTGTCTGATTTGGCGAAAGCTGTGGTGAGAAACTATAGAGCTTGTGCCTTAACCAATGGGAAGAGACTGAGGGGCGACTGGCCCAGAGCTTACTGGGAGATGGACTTCACAGAAGTCAAGCTGGCAAAATATGGAAAGAAAATCCTGGAAGAAATCTTTCCAAGGTTTGGAATACCCAAGGTAACTAACTGGGTCTGTTAATGGTCTTTGTTGCCCAGTTTAGTTAGGGACTGGCCACACAGCTGGGGATTAATTGGAAATTACATTGTGCTTATAAACCCCAGAGTTCAGGACAGATAGAGAGGATAAATAGAACAATTAAGGAGACCTTAACCAAATTAGCATTGGAGACCGGTGGTAATGACTAGACAGCCCCCCTTCCCTTTGCCTTGTTCTGAGTGTGGAACACTCTAGAGTGATTTAAGCTTACACCCTTTGAGATTTTGTGTGGGGTACCTCTGCCACTTACTGGGGCGGGCAGAATGAATGATCCTAATCCTGTCCTTTCTAAATCCTTGTTTGCCTACATAAAAGCACTTAAAATGATCTGACTCGAGGTCTGAGAACAGCTGAAAGGGGCCTACGAGACTAGAGACCCGAGTGTGACGCGGTTCTAGTTCAACACCACCAAGCTACCTGCGATGTCCGACCATGTTTGGCCTGTGGAGAAACGAGCTATACCGGTGGGAGCAGGCGACCAGCAACAACGACTTGAAGCCTCTGGGGGAGGCCGGTGCAGCATTCCAGAGGACACTAGAAACCCTGTGGGTGTGGCCAATGGCGGGCAGCACAACCATGAGGCAGCCTTTCAGGACATGCTTCAGGAATTAGACATTACCACTCTGATATTTTCCCTGGTCCTCTTTTGATTCTGTTTTTTTCTTCTTAAACAGATCAGTTACCTTTGTTAGAGAGTTAGTGCTGTTCAGCTTTTATTGCTATGCCATCAATATCAAACCCTCAGACAGGGAAATAGAAGCTATGAAGATACTGAAATGCAAGATCTGTAATCAGATTTACATTAGAAGAAGTGGAGTTAAGTTTTTATGATTAAAAACTATCATTAGAAAAAATGGGGGAATGTAGAGGGAAAAGTTATGGATACTGGGTATATAGAATCCTTTTTAGATATAAAATATTCTTTAGGCTTTCTTTAGGAATGTGGAAAGACCAGTCACCATTACTGGAACTGGCCGACCTGCAAAGAGAAAGGAAAGAATGCAATTTAGTCAGGTGGAACCAAGCTGAGAACCATAGTGACAGGGCAAGGCCGAAGTGACAGGACAGGACTACATTCTTGAGAAAGATAAGCGTACAGAGAGTTTTCATCTGATCCTGACTCATGTAGGTTGGGTTCCTTTGGAATGTTCCACTATTTTTATGTTATACCACCCTAGCAACCCCCTCACCCCCTCCTCATTTCCTTGGTTTGTGGTTTTTCCCTTTAAAAACACCCCTCAAACTGGCAGTCGGGGTCAATTCAGCTCCTGCGTGGGCATGCGAATTGACCGGCAGCTAGTTGTCACGCCCTAATAAATAACCTCGCAATTGCTCCGGTATATGGTGTCTCGAGTAGATTACTGGGTGGTCGCGACTTTCTGAGACTTGAGAGAGGGTCTCCCCTCTGCGGAGGTCTTCATTGGGGGCTCGTCCGGGATTTGCGACCACCCTGATCTCTGAGACCCCCACTGGGAGGTAAGGGCACCGAGGTTTTGTTTGTGTGTTTTGTGTGTCGATCCGTCTCGTTTGGAATTCTGGAAAGTGCACTTCTATGGTTTGGCTTGGCAGCTGTTTCTGTCTCGTAAGAGACAGCAAACCTTTTGTCTCGGCAGGAGGCGAATGGGTGACCAGCAGACGTGCTAGGAGGGTTACCACTGCCACAACCTGGGAGACGTCCCAGGTGACGAGGGACCCCAGGGACGCCTGGTGGGTGCCCGTCTGGAGGCCAGAGAGGACACGGTGGCTTGCTGGAGGAGGTGTGAGAGACCTCCTGGCCTGCTGGAGGAGGTGTGAGAGACCTCCTGGCC
>NW_021624040.1:0-15351 GCF_004785775.1 Grammomys surdaster
TTAGCCAGATTAACCAGAGGGCACAGAGACAGTATCCAAATTAATAAAATCAGAACTGAAAAGGGAGACATAACAACAGAAACTGAAGAAATTCAAAAAATCATCAGATCCTACTACAAAGGCCTATACTCAACAAAACTGGAAAACCTGGATGAAATGGACAATTTCCTAGACAGATACCAGGTACCGAAGTTAAACCAGGAGCAGATAAACCATCTAAATAGTCCCATAACCCCTCAGGAAATAGCAGCAGTCATCAAAAGCCTCCCCACTAAAAAAAGCCCAGGACCAGATGGTTTTAGTGCTGAATTTTATCAGACCTCCAAGGAAGACCTAATACCAATTCTATTCAAACTATTCCACAAAATAGAAACAGAAGGAATACTACCCAATTTGTTCTATGAAGCTACAATTACACTCATACCCAAACCCCACAAAGACCCGACAAAGAAAGAGAACTTCAGACCAATCTCGCTTATGAACATCTATGCAAAAATACTCAATAAAATTCCAGCAAACTGAATCCAAGACCACATCAAAACAATCATCCATCATGATCAAGTAGGTTTTATCCCAGGAATGCAGGAATGGTTCAATATTCGGAAATCCATCAATGTAATCCACTATATA
Organism: Grammomys surdaster; assembly: GCF_004785775.1. Classification (NCBI taxonomy): domain Eukaryota; kingdom Metazoa; phylum Chordata; class Mammalia; order Rodentia; family Muridae; genus Grammomys; species Grammomys surdaster. Next base: position 631 of record NW_021624040.1, read on the forward strand.
AACAAACTCAAAGAAAAAAAAACACATGATCATATCACTAGATGCTGAGAAAGCATTTGACAAAATTCAACATCCCTTCATGATAAAAGTCTTGGAAAGATCAGGAATTCAAGGCCCCTACCTAAACATAGTAAAAGCAATTTACAGCAAACCAGTAGCCAACATCAAGCTAAATGGAGAGAAACTTGAAGCAATCCCACTAAGATCAGGGACTAGACAAGGCTGCCCACTCTCCCCCTACCTATTCAATATAGTACTGGAAGTCTTAGCCAGAGCAATTAGACAACAAAAAGAAGTCAAAGGGATACAAATAGGAAAGGAAGAAGTCAAAATATCACTATTTGCAGATGATATGATAGTATACTTAAGTGACCCCCAAACTTCCACCAGAGAACTCCTAAACCTGATAAACAACTTCAGCAAAGTGGCTGGTTATAAAATCAACTCAAACAAATCAGTAGCCTTCCTCTACATGAAAGATAAACAGACTGAAAAAGAAATTAGGGAAATGACACCCTTCACAATAGTTGCAAATAATATAAAATATCTTGGAGTGAATCTAACCAAGCAAGTGAAAGACCTGTACGACAAGAACTTCAAGTCTCTGAAGAGCAATATCGAAGATCTCAGAAGATGGAAAGATCTCCCATGCTCATGGATTGGCAGGATTAATATAATAAAAATGGCCATCTTGCCAAAAGCAATCTACAGATTCAATGCAATCCCCATTAAAATCCCAACTCAATTCTTCACAGAGTTAGAAAAGGAAATTCTCAAATTCATATGGAATAACAAAAAACCCAGGATAGCGAAAACTATTCTCAACAATAAAAGAACTTCTGGAGGAATTACCATCCCTGACCTCAAGCTGTACTACAGAGCAATAGTGATAAAAACTACCTGGTATTGGTACAGAGACAGGCAGGAAGATCAATGGAATAGAATTGAAGACCCAGAAATGAACCCACACTCCTATGGTCACTTGATCTTTGACAAAGGAGCTAAAACTGTCCAGTGGAAAAAGGACAGCATTTTCAACAAATGGTGCTGGTTCAACTGGAGGACAACATGTAGAAGAATGAAAATTGATCCATTCTTATCCCCTTGTACAAAGCTCAAATCTAAGTGGATAAAGGACCTCCACATAAAACCAGATACACTGAAACTAATAGAAGAGAAGGTGGGGAAAAGCCTCGAATACTTGGGCACAGGGGAAAAGTTCCTGAACAGAACTCCAATGGCATATGCTCTAAGATCGAGAATTGACAAATGGGACTTCATAAAATTGCAAAGTTTCTGTAAGGCAAAGGACACTGTCAATAGGACAAAACGACAACCAACAAATTGGGAAAAGATCTTTACCAATCCTTCATCTGATAGAGGGCTAATATCCAATATATACAAAGAACTCAAGAAATTAGACTCCAGACAACCAAATTACCCTATTAAAAAATGGGATATAGAGCTTAACTAAGAATTTTCAACAGAAGAAACTCGAATGGCTGAGAAGCACCTAAAGAAATGCTCGGCATCCTTAGTCGTCAGGGAAATGCAAATCAAAACAACCCTGAGATTCCATCTCACACCAGTCAGAATGGCTAAGATTAAAAACTCAGGTGATAGTAGATGCTGGCGAGGGTGTGGAGAAAGAGGAACACTCCTCCATTGTTGGTGGGACTGCAAGATAGTGCAACCACTTTGAAAATCAGTCTGGGGGTTCCTCAGAAAATTGGACATAGCATTACCTGAGGATCCAGCTATACCACTCCTAGGCATATACCCAGAAGATGCTCGAACATATAACAAGGACATATGCTTAATTATGTTCATAGCAGCCTTATTTATAATAGCCAGAAGCTGGAAAGAACCCAGATGTCCTTCAACTGAGGAATGGATTAAAAAAATGTGGTATATTTACACAATGGAGTATTACTCAGCTGTTAAAAACAATGGATTCAAGAGTTTCCTAGGTAAATGGATGGAACTAGAAATTATCATCGTGAGTGAAGTAAGTAATCACAAAAGAACACACATAGTATTCACTCACTGATTATTGGATATTAGCCCAGAACCTTGAAATACCCAAGATGCAACTCACAGGCCTCATGAAGCTCATAAAGAAGGAAGACCAATGGGGGTGATTCAGTACTTCTTAGAAGGAGCAACAAAATACTCAAGGGAGCAAATACAGAGACAAAGTGAGAGACAAACTGAACGAGGGGCCATCTGAAGACCTTTCCACCTGAGTATCCGTCCCATGTGCTGTCACCAAAGGTAGATGCTAATGTGGAAGTCAGGAAGTGCATGCTGATAAGAGCCTGATATGGATGTCTCCTCAGAGGCCTTCAAGAGTCTGACATATTCAGAGGCAGATGCTCACAACTAGCCATTGAACTGATAATGTGGTTCTCAATGGAGGAGTTAGAGTGAAGACTGAAGGAGCTGAAAGGGTTTGTGGCACCATGAGGAGAGCAACAATACCAACCAACCACAGCTCCCAGGGTCTAAACCACCAGCCTGGGAGCACTTAGGAAGGGATCCAGGGCTTCAGCTGAATATGTAAGAGTGGAGGGCCCTGCTGGGCATAGGTGGAAGATGAGATCCTTGACCTCATGAAGGCTGGACGCCCCAGGGGGTGGGAATTTTGAGGGTGGGGAAGTGGGAGTGGGGTGGTATGTAGGGGTTACATCCACAGAGAAGAATGAGGAGGGGTAAGGGGATAGGGGGTTCCCGGGTGGGTGGGGGATGGGGTAAGGGAAAACATATGAAATGTAAATAAAACATCCAATAAAAAATAAAATAAAATAAAATAAAAAATTTAAGAAAAAAGAAAATATGATCCTCAGTGAAGTAACCGAAACCCAAAAGGGTATGCATAGTATGTACTCTCTTAGAAGTGGATATTAGCCATAAAGTACAGGATAACCACGCTATAATCAACAGACCCAAAGAAGCCAAATAACAAGGACAGTCCAAGGGAGGTTTATTGAATCTTTCTCAAAAGAGGAAATACAATGGATATCATAGGGAAGAAACTGGGAGAGAGAGGGGAAGGGAGGGAACTCAGAAGAGGGATAATGTACAGGGAGAGCAGGGTGAGAGAATGAATATTGGCAGCGGGCAAGGGGAGGACATCTCTAGGACTTTTCAGAAGACCTGGAATGAGGGGAAGCTCCAGGGAGTCTATGAGGGGTGACTCTAGCTGATCTATATATTAGTGGGAGAGATGGAACCTGAAGAGGTCACCTCCTGTAGCCAGGCAGGACTTCTAGTAGAGGGATAAGTACAACATCTCACCAACAAAATCTTTGATCCAAAACATATCTTGACTACAAGATGTTCAGGGACAAAAAAAAAAAAAAAAAAAAAAAAAATGGAGCAGAGATGGAGGGAATGAACAACCAATGAGTAGCCTAAATTTGGACCCATCACATGAGCAAACATCAATCTTTGACATTATCAATAATACTCTGTTATGCTTGCAGATAAGAACCTAGCATATTTGTCCTTTGAGAGGCTCCACCCAACAGCTGACTGAAACAGATGCAAATACCCAGAGCCAAACATTAGATAGAGATAGTGGAGTCTTGAGGAAGAGTTTGGAGCAGAACTGGGGGACAAGAAGAGGATAGGGACTCCACAGTAAGACCAATAGGATCAACTAACCAGAATGTTTGGGGACTCCCAGAGGCTGAACCACCAATTAAAGATTGGCCATTGGCTGGACCTAGGCCCCCTTGCATATATGTAGCATTGGTGCAGCTTATTCTTCTTGTAGGCCCTCTAACAACAGGAATAGGGTCTTACCCTGAGTTTGCTGCCTGTCTGTGGATCCTGTACCCCTAAATGGGCTGCCATGTCTGGTCTCACTGGGAGTAGATGTACCTAATCCTGTAGTGACTTGACTTTCCAGTGTAAGGTTATACCAAGGGGTCCTCCATTCTTGGAGGAGAAGGGAGGAAATGGGAGTGGAACTGTGTGAGGGAGGGACTAGGAAGAAAGGGGGTTCTGATATTGGAATGTAAAACAAATAAATAAACAAATAAAATTTTAAAAAGGAAAAAGGGCTAGAAATCACGGAGACCACTACTTCTTCAATATTTCTAGAAAATCTTCTTGGTAAATTTGCCTTCTACCTGTCTTGACACTTTTTCTGTGGTCATAATTCATCCTCAGGATCAAGAAGAAAAAAATAATCAGTGTTAATGTCACCAAAAACACTCTAAACATGTGATATAATCAGGGAGGCATCCTAGTCCTTACAGGAAAATCAGTTGCTATTCTTAGAAGACTGATAAAAGGAGCATGCTAAACACCCAGAGGCATCTTCTAAAGGGTTGAGATTTGGTATTTTGCTATGTGCTGTAATGCTAAATACTGGACCCTAAGGCCCGGTTTGCCCCAGGAACAAGAGAAACTTTGTGTAGACCTAGATGATGACATGTAATTGCTCCCTAAGTTATCCCTGATTGGTATTAATGAAGAAAGATGTCTCTAGCCTATAGCTTGGCAGAAAAGAGATAGGCAGGGCTTTTGATTCCAAGTCTTGGCGTGGGAGGCAGGAGACCAGGAGAAAGAGGGAACAGAAAGAGAGGGAAGAAGACACCATGGGGTAAGGGATCATAAGAACTAGCCATGTGGGCTGGCCAGTCAGAATAAGAGTGTCCCATGGAGAAAATTGTAAGTTATAACTTGGAGTTTTTATAAATATAAAGGCTGGATGTCTTTTGTCTGGGAGGGAATGATCAAAGACAGAGTAGAAACCACCATTTGAGATTAAATAATTACTACAACACTGAAGGAATCACAAATCTTTGCTATTGTTTATGTGTATGCACAGGCAAAAACCCATCCATATATACTATAAACATGTACATATATATAAACAGGCATTCAGATACACACATGGTTGCAAACCCACACATGTATATAAGCAAAGACATACACATACAAACAGCACATATCAGTGCATGGATACACACGCCGACATAGGAAATCACATGAACACATACACTGGCATTCACAGATCACAGACTATACATTTTATCTTTTCCTCATGTTTTGGGGGGTATGTTAGAATACTAACAGGAAAGTGGTAAAAGATAAATGTTGACAAATACAAATAAAAATTCTCAGTTGCATTTGGAAAATATGCTCAAAGGCATAAAAACTACAATGTCACTAATGTCCCATGACTCAGCCTAGCCTGTAATGTTTCTGTGAAATAAGCAAGGAATATTATATGAACTACACCCAGTGTCTTTGAACTGCTTTATTTTTCAACCTACATCAATAGATCTGAAAAGCATATTTATAGCTATTGATCTACAGCATTGATCTTTGTAAACTAACCTAAGGGAATAATTCAAAAGTATAAAAACTATATATGAAGATTGTTCCAGTGTTAACTATAACAAAATTAAATACATAAAAATGAGCATCAGGAAGATTTGAATTTTTTTGTTACAGAAAAATAATCAAGTTATATTAAGCAAGCGATTTGACTTCTGAGTCCTAATTTTCTGTTGTTTCGTTTTTTAACAATAGTGAGTTTTATAAAGCATTTGTACACATGAACTTACAAAGGTTGGGATAGTATGAACAGAACTTGTAGAAGTTCAAGCCAGACCAAACTCCCAGCACAGAGAAGGGAGTTAGGCAAACAAGACCAACCTAGCCATTGAGTTATTGGAAATTGTTATTTTCTGAGAGAGGACCAGATGGTTTTATCAAAACATGTAGACCCTGGCTCAATGACACCTTAGAAGGCCATGTATCCAAGAATATTCAAGGAAATGAATTTAGACTTCATTTTTGACTTTTAAGAGGACAGAAAGTTGGGTGGGTATGGAAGAAAGGGGGACCTGGGAAGAGTTGAGAAGCCATGAATACAATATATTAGATATATGTTCCATGAAATTATCAAGGAAGTAATGAAGATAGGAAATGAATTAATAAGATATGTGAGCCCATATAACAGTGCATGTAGTTGTTGAAACAAATGCCAGCTTTTTAAAAATCAAAACTAAGCTCTTAATTAAAGTTTATATGGTATGAAAAATGAATTCCATTACCAAATATTTAAAAGTAAATAAGCTGGCCAAGGTGGTGCATGCCTTACATCCAGGCACTTTGTAGGCAGAGGCAGATGGTATTATATAAGTTCAAAGCAGCCTGATCTACAAAGCAAGTTACAGGACAGCCAAGGCTACACCGTATCTCAAAACCTACAACATGAGAATAGATTAATATAGACAGGACATGTGAACGAAGCCTGTGGGGACCATAACTTTATCATTGAAGAAATAAGAGAGTAGCTCATACAATTAGTTTTATTTTACACTAGTCCTGTGGTTTTGTATCACCTCAGCATTTAATCGTTAAAATAAATCATATATATATATGAAAGCAGTTTTTTAAAAAATAAATGACTAGCATCTGATAAATGTTTGGAGTGCTGACAAAGTAAAAAATTGAGGAGGTTACACCTCAGCATGGTGGATCACTGGGTTTGACAGAGTAAATAAATATATAAATTTTACTTCATGTATGAAGATAATTCCCTCCAGAGGAGAAAGGTGTGGCATTTATAGTGGGTGTTGAATTGTGTTTCAGGGTATTCACATTGGATAATAAATAATTACATATCTCTTATATCTACATCTATTTGGAGGCAGAATTTTACATCTCAAGGATAACCAGGTATCATATCAGGTTGTCACTATAGACAGGAAAATATAGTTGATTTACGTAAGGGAGTAGAAAGCATAAAGTAAGAGTAGCATACAGTGCCTTAAGCAGCTACCAGGGTTTATTAAAGGTCCTAAAGCCAAGAACAAAAGTGTATGGGGTTATGAAATGACCATTAGAGTGAGTCTTAGGTAGCTAGAACTTGGACATTAGAAATACCCTGGTATTAACACAGGGTTTGAGACTAGATGCAGGAATGGTCAGACTAGGACAGCATTTGATTTTCGCAATATTGTATTTAGATATATATGTTCCTTAGATGGGTAGATTCTATGAAGAAATTATTAAAGATGGAGTTCTGATTTTTCAAATTGTAATACTTCTCTGTACTGGCTGGTTTTGTGTATCAACTTGACACAAGCTGGAATTATCACAGAGAAAGGAGCCTCCTTTGAGGAAATGCCTCCATGAGATCCAGCTATAAGGTGTTTTCTCAATTAGTGATCAAGGGAGGAGGACCCAGCCCATCGTGAGTGGTGCCATTCCTGGGCTAGTAGTCCTAGGTTCTATAAGAAAGCAAGCTGAGCAAGCCAGAGGAAGCAAACCAGTAAGCAGCATTCCTCCATGGCCTCTGAATCAGGTCCTGCTTCCAGGTTCCTGCCCTGTGTGAGTTCCTATCCTGTGTTCCTTTGGTGATGAACAGCAATGTGAAAATATAAGCTGAATAAAACCCTTTCCTCCCAACTGGATTCTTGGTCCTGATGCTTTGTGCAGGAATACAAACCTGTGGCCAAACAATATTTGTGAAACTACCTGAATTGTGTGTCTTTATTTTCTGAATGTTTGCAGGCATGCACGCACACACACGCACACGCACACACATACACACACACACACACACACACACACACACACATGAATTTGATATACTGTGAAGGGAAGATATCATGTCTTAGTTATCCTGAATATGTCCTTGAAATGGGCCTATTTTTTTTTACTATCCTAAGCTATCAACCCTACACCTGTACATCTATGTGTCTTTTTGCCTCATAATAATGTTAAAATCCTCCTTGTTTTCACTCCTTAAGCAGAAATTTCCTTAAAGCTTGCAGGCAGAAATGGATGAGAGACATAGTCATAGCATAGTACCTGTGTAAAGGAAATGATTGATGTTTACTAAAGGCTCACATAAGTAGCTACATCCTTATGATTGTTTTGTCCCCTCTTGCTGAACCCAGCTTGACAGCCTTTTTGCCCTAACCTTGGATTAGCTGGTTGATAAAGCATGGTTTGATAAGTTTTTAGTGGGGACTAAATGGCATGATCTATAATTCTGTACAAAGTAGGAATTCCCTCTGGGAAACACACCTCATAAGAAAGCACAGGGTAATATTGACACTTGGAAATCAATAATGTGTTGGTTCAGTAGTCAAGGATCTTAATAAATTACCATTTCATCATTTTGAATGATTGAATACTTTTCTTCTCAGTGTTGTAGAATTGAGCAAACAGGATGAGTAACCCACCATTCAAAGGAACACATTATCAAAGTTCAGGATATGTAACTCAACACAAGGCAGCTGATGTGGTTGAATTTTATTTAGAGACCATGGCAGCAGAAGTTTTTGGAAGGTGACTGAGCCCTCCTATGTGCTCAGTCTTCACTTCACCTACAGCTAGGGTCTAAACGGTAGTGAGGTAGAAAAGCAGTGACCATCATCTACATTATAACGCTACTCTGCTCTGATATGCATAGACATCACCTTTAGTTAAACACAAAGATGATAAAGTCATTCCACTGTATCTGAGGGCTCTAAAGGCAAAGAGTCACCCAGTTAAATGGCAAAAATATCTTGGAAGACTTACGTCTTCCTATGAAACTAAATGAAATTAAATTTGCTGGGAAGAGAAAGGTTTTGTCTACAATGATATAACAGACACAGTGCCCTCACTCAAATAAATACATTCCTTCATGCTCATATGTGTATCTCCTTTTAAATTCCATAGGCTATGAAAAGCAAACAAACAAAAACTAAACAAAACACCTTTAAAAATGCAAGAAAACATGAGGCTGGCCTGGGAATAAAGATTTTTTTAAAGGAGAAGGAAGATGAAAAAATATAACTTGGAAGACTTTGATCAAAGACTGACTTACTATATCTATATCTGTATCTGCATCTACATCTATATCTCTATATCTCTATAGATATAGAGATATAGATGTAGATACAGATATATACATATAGATACAGAGATATACATATACATATTTATATATATATACATACATACAGATAGACAGACATATAAATGAGAACTAGAGTTCAAAACATTAGGATCAAGGAAAATGCCAGATATGACAATGAATGTTTTGGATTTGTATAATTCTGGAGTTGTGAGACAGAGACAGGAAAGTCACTGAAACATGCTGACCAGCAGCCTGTCTGAAGTGATGACCTTCCAGTTCAGTGAACAGCCCAGCATCAATAGAATAAGATGGAAAGTAACAGAAGAAGATACCTACTGTCCTCTCACAATATTTTCAGGATATTATGAATTAGAGATGTACATAGGTGAATAATGAGATAGGAATCTTAAAGAATTGGTTGGAAGACCCACATAATATCATTGATTTATCATAGTGCTTGGTTCACAGTAGATATTTAATAAAACATTATCAGTGTCAATAATGCAGCTACTTAGGCACCAGTCATTACTACTAGAAATACACGAATTGGAAAGTGAGAAAGAAAGAGGGGTGGGTGGTGGTGGAGGAGGAGAATGAATGAATGAATGAATGAATGTGTATGTATACGTGCATGTGCACGTGCACTTATACGTATACATATACATATATTCATTGTGAAAGAATAAATAAAATAAATAAGATTGACATTGAAGTAAGAAGTAGGGTAAAATCTACTTGCATGAAACATGTACATATCAATCTTATCTTGTCAGCATTGCCTAAACAGTAGTTTCACATTGACATACACATACTTATTTTGGTATTATGTCTTATAACTTAGAGATGGTAAAAGAAACAGAAGGACATGTTATATGCGTCTATAAGGGGTTGACTATTTAATTTGGGCATTCTGTGGTGAAAAACAACCTGGAATTCACCCTCCAAAAATATTAAGCAAGTACTATTCTACTGTTTTTTTTCCTTTTCCTTTTCTTTTTCTTTTTCTCTTTCTTTTTAATGGTAAATTTTAACTTGGTATTCATGAGGAATAGGCATCTACAGCTAAGGATTCTTTTCCAAAGCCTATATCAGGTCCTGAGACTTGTGGTGACATTCAGGAATTCTACAAAAAGATTGCCTGAGTTTGTGTCAAACAATTTACTCCAGTGTTCATTTCATTGCTGCCATTTCCTCAGGTGCCTCACAATGTTTTTGTGAAGATTAAATGGGCTATTAAATGTAAGGTGGTTAGAACTGCACTGGCTAATAAATCATAGTGCTTAGCCCAAATGCTAGTGAATGTTTTCTTGCCTCGACCATGAAAGCCAGCTGTCTCAAAGTAGCCTCTTTGCTGATTTTATTTATCTAACTCATTCATTCATTTATTCTCTTCCACTACCAACCACTCTGCTTTCTCTCTCCCTTTCCATTGCCTGTATTTCTAGTAGTCATGGCTGGTGCATAAATAGCTACAGTATTGACACTGATAATCATACTAAATATCTACTGTGAACCAAGTCCTATGATAAATCAATGATATTATCTGGATCTCACAACCAATTCTTTAAGATTGTTAACCTCATTCTTCACATATGTACATCTCTAGTTCATAATGTCCTGAAAATATTGTGAGAGGACAGTGGGTATCTTCTTCTATTACTTCTTATCTTATTCTTTTGAGACAGCGCTGTTCAGTGAACTGGAAGGTCACCATTTCAGACAGGCTTGCTTGTCAGCATACGTTCCTGCCTGTATCTCAGAACTCCAGAGTTACACACTGAATGTTTGTTACCATGTCCAGCTGTTTCATTGGTCCTAGTGATTTGAACTCTAGTCCTCATTTTTATTCAGCAAGTTCTTTGATTCCCTGAGTCATGTCCCTGACTCAGAAGTGATATTTTAAAGAACAAATTACATCTCATGTTACCCAGTAATTTAAATCTGTAGTAAGAACTGTCAACACAATATGGGCTTAGCGCCAATATATAACCTTATAAATCCTCTTGCTGGGTCCCTGTATATTGAATTTATTTCCTTCATTTATCTTCTCACCCCTAATCTACGTAATTGACACTGGTGGCTCTTTCAGAATGTAAGTTGGCATTTTCCCTTGTGTGTTTGACTACTTAGTTACCTTTATATGTTCTTCACTGTCCCACTTTGAAACTATTTGATCTTTAAGTCTTAATTCATTGTTTAGTTGTGAAGATAGTGTCCTGGTTAGGGTTACTATTGCTATGAAGAGGCACCATGAGCATAGTAACTCTTAGAAAAGAAAGGATTTACTTGGAGCTATCTTACAATTAAGAGATCTAGTAGGTTGACATCATTATTGGAAGCATGGTGGCAGGACAGCAGTCATGGTAGCTGGAGAGAGTTGTATATACAGATCAGCAGGAAGCATGAATCAAGAGACACTCGGACTTGGCTTGAACATTTGAAACCCCAAAGACTACCTCAATGACACCCTTCCTCTACAAAGACCACACCTACTCCAACAAGGTCATACCTCCTAATCCCTGTTAAGTAACACACTCTAATGACCAAGCTTTCAAATATATGAGTCTATAAGGGCCATTTCTTTTCAAATCAGCACATTCCGTTCTCTGGTCCCCATAGTCTCGTAACCATATTATAATACAAAACTGCATTCTGATCTACTTCAAATATTTCCCTTGTCTATCACTGTCTCAAGACTGCAGTTCAAAGTTGAAAGTCTCCTCTGTGACACATGTCAGTCTGTGAACTGTAACCCCCTATAAGACAAAATAAAAAAATCAGATGGCATACTTAAAACATACAATGGTACAGAATATACATTACCATTACAAATGTGAAGAAGGGCCCTTCGGCCCTGCCTGGTCCCTTGGGCTGGAGCAGATACAGAGTCAGTCTGCTCCTGTCCTGTGGAGAAACTGAATCCTGAGTCATCCAGGAGCCACTGCACTCAGAGCAGCTGGTAAGAACTCCATCTCACTCCCCAAGCCCCAGAAATACATCTGGGAGCCAGGGACATTCAGGGCACAGCAGCTACCCAAACCCCGCCCCTCCGGAATTCCACTTCCCTTCGGCCCCAGCCTGGTCCCTTGGGCTGGAGCAGACACAGAGTTGGTCTGCTCCTGTCCTGTGGAGAAACTGAATCCTGAGTCATCGAGAAGCCACTACACTCAGAGCAGCTGAAACTGAATCCTGAGTCATCGGGACCCACTGCACTCAGAGCAGCTGGAGCCACTGCACTCAGAGCAGCTGACACAGAGTTGGTCTGCTCCTGTCCTGTGGAGAAACTGAATCCTGAGTCATCTAGGAGCCACTCACTCAGAGCAGCTGAAACTGAATCCTGAGTCATCGAGGACCCACTGCACTCAGAGCAGCCGAGGAGCCACTGCACTCAGAGCAGAAGGATTTCCAGATCCAAGAGGTGGCCTGAGTCCCAGGAGTTCTTCCACCCAGGAGATTAGGGGCATAAGACCACAGAGACCTCTGGACTCCGAGGAGCTCTGCAATAAGCAAGATAACTGGAAATACAGATTCCAAGCTTACACAGTGAGGGCAGGTACCACTAGAGTTACCCAGATGGCGAAAGGCAAGCGCAAGAACATAGCAACAGAAACCAAAGTTTCTTGGCATCATCAGTGCCCAGTTCTCCCAGTATAGCAAGCCCTGAACACACCATCACACCTGAAAAGCAGGATTCAGAATTAAAATCACTTCTCATGATGATGATAGAGGATTATAAGAAGGAATTAAGTAACTCCCTTAAAGAAATACAGGAGAGTACAAGTAAACAGATAGAAGCCCTTAAAGAGGAATCACAGAAATCCCTTAAAGAAATGGAAGAAAACACAAAGAAGGAATTAAACAAAAACATTCAGGATCTGAAACTAGAAATAGAAACAATAAAGAAAGTTCAAAGGGAGACAACCATGGAGATAGAAAACCTAAGAAAGAGATCAGGAGTCACAGACGCAAGCATCACCAACCGAATACAAGAGATAGAAGAGAGAATCTCAAATGCAGAAGATACGGTGGAAAATATTGACACAGTTGTCAAAGAAAATGAAAAAAGCAAAAAACTCCTAACTCAAAACATCCAGGAAATCCAGGACACAATGAGAAGACCAAACCTAAGGATAATAGGTATAGATGAGAATGAAGATTCCCAACTTAAAGGGCCAGTAAATATCTTCAACAAAATTATTGAGGAAAACTTCCCTAACCTAAAGAACAAGATGCCCATAAACATACAAGAAGCCTACAGAACACCAAATAGACTAGACCAGAAAAGAAATACCTCCCGTCACATAATAATCAAAACATCAGATGCACAAAACAAAGAAAAAATACTAAAAGCAGTAAGGGAAAAAGGTCAAGTAACATATAAAGGCAGACCTATAAGAATTACACCAGACTTCTCACCAGAGACTATAAAAGCCAGAAGAGCCTGGACTGACATCATACAGACACTAAGAGAACACAATTGCCAGCCCAGATTACTATACCCAGCAAAACTCTCAATCACTATAGATGGTGAAACCAAGATATTCCATGACAAAACCAAATTTGCACAATATCTTCCCACAAACCCAGCACTTCAAAGGATAATTGATGGAAAATGCCAACACAAGGAGGGAAACTACAACCTAGGAAAAGCAAGTAAGTAATCTTCCAACAACCCCCAAAAAAGATACAAACATAACTTTACCTCTAATAAAAAAAATAACAGGAAGCAACAATCATTTTTCCTTAATATCTCTTAACATCAATGGTCTCAATTCCCCAATAAAAAGACGCAGACTATCAGACTGGATACACAAACAAGACCCAGAATTTTGCTGCATACAAGAAACGCACCTCAGTGACAAAGACAGACACTACCTCAGAATAAAAGGGTGGAAAACAATTTTCCAAGCCAATGGTCCCAAGAAACAAGCTGGAGTAGCCATTCTAATATCAAATAAAATCGACTTTCATCCAAAATTAATCAAAAAAGATAAGGAAGGACACTTCATACTCATCAAAGGAAAAATCTACCAAGGTGAACTCTCAATTCTGAACATCTATGCTCCAAATGCAAGGGCACCTACATACATAAAAGAAACTTTACTAAAGCTCAAAACACACATTACACCTCACACAATAATAGTGGGGGATTTCAACACCCCACTGTCAGCAATGGACAGATCATGGAAACAGAAACTAAACAGAGACACTTTGAAATTAACAGAAGTTATGAACCAAATGGACTTAACAGACATCTATAGAACATTTCATCCTAAAACAAAAGAATATACCTTTTTCTCAGCACCTCATGGTACCTTCTCCAAAATAGACCATATAATTGGTCACAAAACAAGCCTCTACAGATACAAAAAGATTGAAATAATCCCTTGCATCTTATCAGATCACCACGGACTAAGACTGGTCTTTAATAATGACAAAAACAATGGAAAACCCATGTACACATGGAAACTGAACAACTCTCTACTCAATGATGACTTGGTCAAGGAAGAAATAAAGAAAGAAATAAAAGACTTTTTAGAATTCAATGAAAATGAGGACACATCATACCAAAACTTGTGGGACTCCATGAAGGCAGTGCTAAGAGGAAAGCTCATAGCTCTAAGTGCCTACAAAAAGAAACTGGAAAGAGCACACACTAACAAGTTGACTGCACAACTAAAAGCTCTAGAACAAAAAGAAGCAAATACACCCAGGAGGAGTAGAAGGCAGGAAATAATCAAACTCAGGGCTGAAATCAACCAAGTAGAAACAGAAAGAACAATACAAAATATCAATAAAACCAGGAGTTGGTTCTTTGAGAAAATCAACAAGATAGATAAACC
>NW_021624041.1:0-1841 GCF_004785775.1 Grammomys surdaster
GTCGGTGTATCTGTGTATCTATGTGTGCTGTATGTATGGGTGTGTCTATGTCTGTGTTCCTGTGTGTGTCTGTGTCTGTGTTGTGACTGTGTTTGTGTATCTCTGTCTGTGTGTCTGTATGTATGTCTATGTCTATGTGTTTTTGTCTATATGTGTGTCTGTGTGTCTATGTGTGTGTCTCTGTGTATCCGTGTGTGTTGGTGTGTGTCCCTATGTGTGTCTGTGTCTCTGTGTCTCTGTGTGTCTATGTATATGTGTACATCTATGTGATTCTGTCAGTGTGTGTCCCTATATATGTGTCTGTGTTTGTGTATGTCTATGTATGCATCTATGTGTGTGTCAGTTTGTGTCCCTATATGTGTGTCTGTGTTTGTGTGTCTCTATGTATATGTGTGCATCTATATGTGTGTGTTAGTTTGTATCCCTATATATGTGTCTGTGTTTGTGTGTGTCTGTGTGTCTCTATCTGTGTATCTGTGTGTCTGTTTCTGTGTGTCTGTGACTGTATGTATCTGTATGTCTATGTGTATGTCTATTGTCTGTGTGTGTACTTGTGTGTGTGATCTGTGTGTGTGTCTGTGAATCTGTGTCTATGTGTCTGTTTCTATGTGTTTGTGTATCCATGTGTTTGTATCTGTGTTTGTCTGTGTATGTATATATGTGTGTTTATGTGTCTGTATATTTGTGTGTCTGTGTGTGTGTCCATGTGTATGTCCATGTATGTGTGTCTGTATATGTTTGTGTATGTGTGGTGTATTTGTGTGTCTGTGTGTGTCTGTGAGTGTCTGTGTCTGAGTATCTGTGTGTCCATATGTGTGTGTGTCTGTGTTTCTTGTGTCTGTGTGTCTTGTGTGTCTGTGTGTGTGTGTTTGTGTGTCAGTGTGTGTGGCTGCCTCTGTGTGTGTCTGTTGTATGTGTTGAGTCTGTGTCTGAATCTGTGTGTCTCAGTGTATGTATGTATATGTGTATCTATGTATCTGTGTGTATGTCTATGTATATGTATTCATGTGTCCATGGGCATGTCTGTGTATATGTCTTTCTGTGTGTATGTCTATGCATCTGTGTGTATATATCTGTGTGCCTTGTATGTCTGTGTATCTGTATCTGTGTGTGTTGTATCTACATGTCTGTGTCTGTCTTTCTGTCTGTGTGTCTGTGTGTGTTTGTGTCTGTGTCTGTGTCTATGTGTGTTTGTTTTTTGTATGTGTGTGTGTCTGTTTCCGTGTATGTGTGTGTATCTGTTTCCAAGTATGTGTGTGTGTATCTGTTTCTGTGTATGTGTGTCTGTATCTGTGTGTGTCTATTTCTATGTCTGTGTGTGTGTGTGTGTGTGTGTGTGTGTGACCGTATGACCTCAGGAAGACAGAGACTGAGTTTCAAGTGTATTCCTCAGTTGATGCCCCTCACATTTTCAGACAAGGTCTCTCACTGAACTTGGAGCTTAGCATTTTGGCTAGAATGGTTGGCCAGCAAGCTCCCAGGTCTTCCTGCCTGTATTGTCCACCCTAACATGCTGGGGTTACAAATATGCAGCCCACACTCAACTTCTAAGTGGGTGCTGGGTATCCATGCATGGGTCCTCACACTTTCACGCCAAGCGCGTCACCCACTGAGCCATTTGTCTAGACCTAAATTAGTCACAATTTTCCAGTGTTAAAAATTAAAAAATATTCTCTATTTCTGCAACCAAGAATGTTCTTTATCTTTCTTTACCTTTCAGTCTTCACAGCAGTATTATACAACCAAATTGAGTCACTATGCAAAGGTACAATGGCAGTAATTCTACTTTACACGCAGATAGTAATATTGTTTCTGCTGTTGGATGATGATTTAAGCTGAAG
>NW_021624042.1:0-2678 GCF_004785775.1 Grammomys surdaster
TCTCTCTTTCTCTCAATCCCTCACTCTCTCTCTCCCTCTCTCTCTCTCCTTTCCTTCCTACCTTCTAACCTTTCACTTATAACTCTTCTATCTCTCTAATTATAATTATTTATGTTTCATTAGCTTAGCCTTTGGTTTATTTCAATTATTGTATACTGCCCTACCAAAAGTTTGTCTTGTTAGGAGCAATGAGTTGTGTATGCTGATGTTGCTTTGAATATCACATAACACTGTGTGATTAATTAAAACTTTTCATAATACAGGTAAACTTAATGTTTATTTACTAAACAAACATTGAGCATACTCATTACATAATTGCAAATCCATTAGTATGTCTTCATTCCATTAGTTTAGATGTGAATATGGTGCTCTTTTATAGAGACTGATTTTAATAACTCTCTGTACATTTCACACTTTTTAAGTACTCTTTATTATAGGACTGGGATTACTTATTTGACAAGGTTTTTACTCTTCATTGCTATAAGTTGAGAACTTGATGCTCCATTTCATGTAACAAATTTGATTTATCTCTCAAATCCGGGTGGGGTTTTGTTGCATTTGCTGTTTTACCACCTCATACTAACATGGGCAACAAGAATCATCTTTCCAGATAGTCATGTTTCACCAGACTTTGTCAAAGTTCAATATCACTATGTTAAGATGAATGTACTTCACATTCATTGTTGTTCTTCTTTGAAATCATTTGAAAACCACATAACTCATCATTCCTAAACAATGCTTCCACTTTTTGTTTAGTGGAGTGAACCTCCTTTGCTTCATTGAGGGGGGTATTCAAAATGTCCTGATTCTTTCCTTCACGCACATATTACTTTCATATTTTAGTGCTGCTTCTCTTTTGTTATCATTGTTATTGTTATTTCTATTTTTTTTGGTCAGTGAATAACCTGGAAAATATGGAGATTCTTCACAATATCTACACTATATGTAGATAGATGTCTATATTCTGTGATATAATTTAAAATTGCTTAAACACTAGAAATTGAAAATGTTCAACTTAATGACATCATAAACAATATCTGTCTCTGGAATAATCTAGTGGGTGGTGAAATAAACAGAAGCCACTGACCATTTCCTAGTCTTCTGTTTCTATATATTATAAAACAATCTATTACATCTTTGGTGTTAATACTGCCATGTAATCTCAGTGGGTTATACTATTCTGCAGTTCGATATTTTAAAATAATTGCACTGTTCCGAAGTGCTGAAAGATTTCTAAGGGGAGTATTTTCATGATTTCACATATGACATTAAGCTCATTCCAAGCATCATATGAGGATAATTAAAGCCACAGGCATAAGACTCTTTATTAAAAGTCACCATAATATGTTACATGACATATTTTCACCATATATAAACCATTTCATAGCAAATTTACTGTAAAAATAAGATATTTGAAAACTTTTCTCATCTCTTAAAATATTTCTATCCACTCATGCTACTGGGGGGAAAACATATCAAGTTAGTTGCAAGCTTACAGCTTACACTGTACACTCTGAATTATTTTACTTTGAAATGAGTGAAAATCGTAATGTGATTTTAGGGCCCAATTACTAATGCCGGTGTAATGTGATCATCTTTTAACTTATAATAACTTCCACAAGGTAGTATTTTGTTCCTATCACTTTTTGTTCATTTTTCCATATGAGGCATTTACAAAAATCTCTGAAAAATAACTTACATTATCACTCATTTGACATTCACAGATGACAAGTGGTGAAATGTCCTAAGGCGCTTTTGTGTCTTTTAAAAGTCTTACTTTTTATAAGTACTCATGAATTTCAATGGAGAAATATAAATGCATTTCATAATCAGCTTGTTCTGTAAATCTTGTTGGGAATTTTACATTTAGCTTTCTTAAAACTTACCACTACTAATTGTGGTTTGCACTCAGGAAGCCTTCATTGACTCTATATCATGTTATAGTCTACGGTGACACATACAAAGCTCACATAGATTCTAATTGACTTATCTCTTTTTATAATAAGGAAACATAGTAGACATATTAGAAAATTCTATTAACTAGAATTAAATATTTCTTGTAACATGCATCTAGAGTTCATTTTCAAGAATACTTATAGTTGAATTCACAGTTCATTGAAGAAAGTCAAACCTGTGTTCATAATAGTATACTGTTTATTCACTAAAAGTGATTTGTTTCTATTGATATTTAAATGATCTGCCATTTTGAGACCTAAGAGATAAATGTACATGGCAATTCAAATAAAAATTAATATTCAAATAATATTTAGTAACAACGAGAAAAGCATAAAGAAATGGACCATGATTGCAATATGGATTATGTTCATTTTAATAACTATTTATATAGTTGGTAACATATATTATGGAATCTATGATTTAATTGTATGTAGTAAAAAAAAATCATCTCATCCCTTCTTACTTTAGAAGAGTGGTGAACAATGAAAGACGCATGACAACCTTATTATGATGGTGAACAATGATTGAGCACAGATTCTAATGACCACACTGTAGATCATTATACCCATCATGCCTAAGGGCAGAGGCTTGAAGAAAATTAAAAAGTGGCTATATAAGTATTAGATATTGTATAAAATCAAGTAGGGAAAATAAATCAAAAAGGTGGGAGAATAAAACAGGAGAGAGAGAGAGAGAGAGAGAGAGAGAGAGAGAGAGAGAGA
>NW_021624042.1:2778-2873 GCF_004785775.1 Grammomys surdaster
GTTGTGCAGATGGCATTCAGGTGTTGATGCAGTTATAGTATAATAGCTGTTAGGACAGAGATTCCTAAGACTTTTCTGTCCATTTGTCTGGTCCT
>NW_021624043.1:0-2258 GCF_004785775.1 Grammomys surdaster
GAGAGAGAGAGAGAGAGAGAGAGAGAGAGAGAGAGAGAGAGAGAGAGTCAGAGAGAGAGGAGAGAGACAGAGAGACAGAGAGACAGAGAGAGACAGAACTGGCATTTGAAACTTCAGAACCAATCCCCAGTGACACACTGTCTCCAGCAAGGCCACATCTATTCCAATAAGGCTATAAAAACACTCCCTAGTGACCAAGCATTCAATCTATGTATCAAAGTGGGACATGACATTCTAATTCAATCTGTTACACTCCACTCCCTGGCCCCACAGTCTTTTAACCATCACAATGCAAAACTGCAGTCAGTTCAGGTTCCCATAGTCTTGTAACATTCTCAATATTGTTTAAAAGTCCAAACTCCAAAATCTCTTCTGAGACTACATGCAGTCTCTTGTCTGCAATCCTCTACAAAATAAAAATAAAAAAGAAGATCACAAATCTAAAACATACCATTTCAAAAGGGAAGAAAGGGAATATACTGAGAAAATACTGTAGAAAATCAGATGGGCAAATTCCAAATTCTGCAGTTTGGCTTGTCAGATTTTCAACTCCCTTAAACCATTGATGACTGAACCACACTTCTGGCTCTTGGGTTGATCCCAAGCCCTGTTAGTAGCTATTCTCATCAGATATCCCACTATTAAGGCATGTCTAACATCTCTGTGTCCCCAGTGAAATCCAGGCTTCACCCTCACAGCTCTATGTAGTCACCTATTCCAAATGTGTCCTCAGTGGCTTTACTTTGTCATAAAGAGGGATTCCATAATCTCTTTCTTATATTCTTGACTCTAAACCCAGAATCAATTGGTTGAAGCTGCCAAATTCTGCTGCTTGCTGGAGCTGGAACATGATCCCCTCTTTCAAAGACATTTTAACAGTTTTCTGGTTTTAACGGTATCCTTCACTTTCTAAAAGTGGCTCCACTAGAACTCACTCTATAGTTCATGCTGACCTTCAACTCAAAAAATACACTGGGCTCTGCTTCCCCAGTGCTAGGATTAAAGTCCTGTGTTCTTAACATTTCTTTAATTCTTTTTCACAAGTTGTAAGCAACACTGGGCGGCATCTTGCCCTGAGATAACCACTCCCTTCATTCCATTTAGCATACATGTTTTTTTTAATCTACCTAATTCCCTAAACAAGGTATTTAACTCCTGTGTATCCCATAATGCCTCTTAACAACTACTGTATTTTTCCTCATTTGACTTGCTCCCCTTCACTATGGTCTGTATAATAGCAGCCACTAATAACTAAGCAACACAATCAATACTAGGCTGCCTGAAAATCTCCTCTGTCAAAGATGTTAGTCTATAATTCTTCAGTTTAGCCTTAGGCAGATATTTTGGACAGGGGCAGAAAACAACAACATTCATTGTCAAGATATCAGGAGAACAGTCTCAAGGCCACATGAAAAATATTCCTTCGCTCAGAAAGTTCTTGAACGGAGTGGTCATAAATTTGTCTTTCTCTCAGCACCACTGTCTTTCCTATTCTTCCTATATGGCCCATTAAATCTTACTTGAAACTTTTAAATGCTTTCCTCACACAAAGTCCATACTTCTCCAAATAAAAATAAGGTGAGAATTATGACAGCAATACCACAGTCACTGGTACCAACTTCTCTCTTAGTTAGGGTTATATAGCTGTGAAGAGATACCACCCTGACGATGGCAGTTCTTATAAAGGAAAATGTTTGGTTGGAGATGTTTACAGTTCAGAGGTTTAGTCCATTGTTATCATGGCAGGAAACATGGTAGCATTCAGGCAGACATGGTGCTGGAGAAGGAGCTGAGAATTCTTTATCTGGGTCAGTAGGCAGCAAGGAAGGAGAGAGAAGAATGGCCTGGCTTGAGCATCTGATACTTCAAAGCCTACCTCTACTAACACATCTATTTCAACAAGGAGAGTCCTCCTAATAGTGCCACTTCATGATGACGAAGTGTTCAAATCTATGAGTCTATGGGGACCATGTTTCTTTGAACCACCACCACACTGTATAAGAGAAATATTTGTACAAAAGAACAGAAGTTACGTATTAATCAGCTCATATAAACTGACAGAGATTCTAAATGCTATTTAAAGAATGCAACAGTAACTGTAATCAACTCCATATTTGTTCGTTAAGAATCTTCTATAATCCCTTCAGAAACACGTACCAGAAATACAGATGCACTGATTTTTAAAGTTTAAGAAAATGGGTACCTTTTAAGTCTCTCTCTCTCTCTCTCTCTCTCTCTCTCTCTCTCTCTCTCTCTCT